>NW_025764369.1:0-238162 GCF_021015755.1 Lentinula edodes
TGAACTGTCTGCAGGGCAGGAATGCACCACTGTACAGTCCCAGGTTCCTGTGACATTGTGGATAAATCCTGGGCCTGGGTGGGTCTTTTAGGCATAGCTCTTGGTCCAGCTGGACGCTTCAGAGGTGCTCCAGGGGATATCAAAACTGGTTGAAAGCTCCTCCCATGAAATGAGAGTCTAGCAAGCTGACCAGTATGCTCTGGGGACACTGAGGGAGGTGTTCCAGATGTCCATAGCAGTGGGCCAATACTTCGAGGCCCTTCCTGACGAATGGCAAATCGGTCCCAGTGAAGCTTCGTGAAGAATGGGGAGGTGGAAGGGATGAAATTGGGTTTGGGGAGGTATGTGGGAATCATGGAGGCGAGGCAAGTGGTGTGCATGGACCTACTCAACAACTGGACTGGAGAGAACTCCCTTTGAGCGTGTTATTATGTGAGGCCCCGGCACAGAAGGCCTGCTCTGGTCTTACCCAGACTGGGCCTAAGCGAACGCAGTAGCCGCCTAGGCCGTACGAGGAGGTATGGGATAGTGCCGATACTGGTGAGGGGAGCCTAACCAGGGGTAGTTGTGGAGCTTGGGTAGACCTAATAGAGGGTCCTGGAGGTGTAGAACGTAACACGTAACCACCGCTTCGATGTGGAGGGGAGGTGTAGCCGATACGAGTGGGAAGCTGTGGGGAGCTTAGGGAGCAATGAAGCGGAATTGGGAACCTAATGGGAGGTTCCAAAGGATGAAGGACGAATTGTAGAGCCTCGACGTAGATGGTGAGTCGAAGTAGAGGCGTAGACAATACGAGGATTGACAGAAAGAGGCCAGAGATAGGAAACAGAGAGGAGAAACAGAGTTGAGGTGAGACAGAGATAAAGGAAACCGATAATGAGGAAATATATGACTGTTGAGACGTGTCAGGCCCTGTTAGCAAGTACTAGTAGACTGTACTAAAGGGACCAAGCCAGGTAGGAAGAGTTTCCAGGTAAGATTTGACAATAACACGCTGGGGAGCTCCAAGGGGAGTCCCCAGCCTATATACTGTACATGAGGCTGTCAGGTACATATGTCATGTGGCTACTGGAGTGACAGGTAATATGTACAGTAAAGATTGTAAGGATGGTGCATAGAATATCGGAAACATGTATAAGTGATGAACCGGAGCTCTGGAAAGGAAAGGGAAAGGTCCGGAGAAGCAAGGCATGACACCTGCTTTCTCCGAATTCTTCGAAGTACGCGGTTTTCCTGATGAACTAATGTTGACAGTTCACAGAAATGGTATCACAAAGATCAATACACTTCTACCAAATAATCGAATATAATCCAAACAAACGTTCAATTTAATTTATCAAGCTAATTGTAGCTTCAAAACCACCCCTCGCGGTGGGCTCCAGATAACGAGCTTGCCTCGTTTTTGTGTGAAAGAGAAAGGAAGGAATCTAATGGGCACTCCAACCAACCAATCTAATACACAATATGCGAGTTCACTGCTATCAAATTTATTTAATAGCAAGGGGTAGCGTTGGCAAAGGTTCCGCAAAGCTTTGAGAGCTAAGTACGAAGCTTTGATTAATCAATTTGAATCGTTCTAAGGATTCGATATATGCCTTTGATCAAGGTAGATTCAGCACGATTTGTGCTTTGGTTTGTATTGATTTGGGTATATCAAGAATTGGGGGTTTGAATCAAAGTAAATTAAAACCGAAACACACAGACCCCTACAGAGGGCTAGAACTATGTGCTGGCACAACCACACAGCGTGATTTGCCCTTAAGACCAACGACTGATCCTAAGTTCGAAGAATACCCAACAACTGGATATACTTCTCGCAGTCACAAGGAGCAGAACACGACGTTCCTATACTCACAAGTGCCGGGCCCGAATGGCTGCTAGCGAAGAGGTTTCAGTCTGGCGGGAGTGTGTCTTTCCTTTTTACGGATTAGCACTGCAACGTCGTCCCAAAATCACTTGTATTCCAGATACATCGGATCGCTATTTATACATACAGAATATAGAGTCGCATAGTACAATTAATTTAATACAATAAATGTTCGGAACCGCAAGGAAACTTCTACACTCAGTCAGATACCATTTAATTCGAATCTACATGTCCTTATTTGGTCCATATTGGTTCCAAGATTCTAGTATACCTCCAAACATAGGTAGGTACTTCAATATTCATTTAATTTAATTGTTTTTAGAGAATGACTCGAATGGTGTTCAACTGTCATTGCGGTTCAACACTTACTTCGATCGTTTGTCATCTCGTCCGGAGGCAAATCAGCTCTCCTCGATTCTAATCCTATCAATCTGATTCATCTGGATTAAACTAATTGCTTCTCTCTTTCAACAGACACCCATTGTGCCTATACTCTATCAAGGGAGTTACGCATTGTATTCATTTAATTGCATTCTTCAATGTTTTCTACGTCAGGACTCTTTGACATTCATTTGATATGTCTTCGGAGCCTCGCAGTACTTCGATCGTTCTTCTAGTCATTTTCCTCAACCATGCAACTTGATTGGTCTATTAGACTAAATCGCAGTCTTTTTAGATTAATGCATGATCTCGTTCTAGAAGGAGTATTTGATAATTCCTGAGTTCTAGAAAGTCATTTCGAGTCAATCCTCGGTTCATGGTCACTTGAGTAAGTTCTTCCAAACTCCTGCCAGTGTAAGGTCCAATAAGAATACCCTTGGTATGTCATACGTGAATGGTCATCCTTCGGATGTAGTCCGAGTCTGGTATAATCCTGCTTGACAAACAGGTAGACTGCTATCCGTAGGTAGTATCGGGGATGGGTAAACTAACCAACTTGTGGTAGTATGGGTATATGGTCCCTTCAACTTATTAGACTGATTCAGTATCGACTTTGACTGTCAATCTGGGTCTCAATTACAGTCCTCTTGATACAAATCTATACGTGAAAATGTCACAATTCACAGCATAGACGTCTAGCCAAAATTTAGGCGTGTCACCGTTATGGCTCATACGAATGGAAGGTTATGCTGTTCGGCCTTACGAACACCCCTGCGGCTTTCCAGCGGTTTGTTAATGACATCTTCTCTGACATGCTCGATGTTTGTGTCATCGTCTATCTTGACAATATTCTGATCTACTCTGATATGCCAGAAGAACACCGAGAACACGTCAAGGAGGTTCTTTGGCGGTTACGGAAACATCGGCTTTACGCCAACCCCGAGAAGTGCGAATTCAATATGGATACTGTTGAGTATTTGGGTTATATTCTTTCTCCCGACGGATTGACTATGTCCAAGAAGAAAGTTCAGACAGTTCTAGAGTGGCCGGTTCCGAGGAAGGTTAAGGACATTCAGTCCTTCCTGGGTTTCACAAATTTCTATCGTCGTTTTATTTATAATTACAGTGATATCATTGTGCCGATGACTTGGCTTACCCGAAAAGGCGCTTCCTGGATCTGGGACAGCAGCTGTCAAGAGGCCTTCAAAAATCTCAAAACTGCTTTCACTTCTGCGCCAATACTGGCCCATTGGGAGCCAAATCACCCACTTATCGTGGAGACCGATGCTTCCGATTATGCCATTGCGGCTATTCTCTCCATCCAATATGCTGACGGTGAAATTCATCCTCTAGCCTTCCTTTCCAGAACGCTTCACGCGGCGGAACTCAACTACAATACCCACGACAAAGAGCTACTGGCCATCTTCGAGGCCTTTAAAGCTTGGCGTCAGAAGGCTCGGGTGATCCGGTGGACGTCGTCACCAATCACAAGAATCTTGAGTATTTTTCTACTACCAAGGTTTTTACACGCCGACAGGTCCGATGGTCTGAATTTTTACATCAGTTTAATATGGTCATTTGCTTCCGACCGGGGAAACTCGGCGAGAAACCTGATTCGATAACTAGACGCTGGGACGTCTACCCTAAAGAGGGGGATATCGGCTACGCCCAAGTGAACCCTCATAACTTTCGTCCTATCTTTACTAACGAACAACTCACTGCGTCTCTTCGAGCTACCTTCTTGGAAGGCCCGGCTTTACGAGCCTCAATTATCATGGATATCGAAGCCCTACACCAGGCCATCATCCTCGCCCTTCCCGCCGACCCGAGCTCCGTTGTTGGTTTGGAACTTGCAAAAGATCCTTCCAATGAATGTTGGAGCTTAGGTAGTGACAAGTTATTACGCCTTGACGACCGTATTTATGTCCCTAATCACGGCGACCTTCGCCTTCAAGTCCTCCGCTATTTCCATGATCACCCACTCTCCGGCCATTTCGGCCAGAACCGCACTTTAGAAGCTGTACGTCGTCAATACACCTGGCCCAAGGTCAGAGACTTTGTTCGTGACTACGTCACTTCCTGCACTATCTGTGGTCGCAATAAGCCCCACCGTCATTGGCCTTACGGCTTGTTGAAGCCCCTACCAGTTCCGGTCCGACCATGGGATTCCATCTCCATGGACTTCATTGAGCAACTGCCAATGTCGAATGGTTATACAGCTATCCTCGTCGTCGTGGATCGATCTTCCAAGCAAGCTATATTTATTCCAACTCATGACACCATCACTTCCGACCAACTAGCTGAGCTTTTTGTTATTCACGTTTTCTCCAAGCATGGTGTCCCTAATCATGTCACTTCTGATCGTGGTTCCGAATTTGTTTTGGCGTTTTTCCGGGCCCTCGGTAAAGCGCTATCTATGGAACTTCATTATACCTCTGGATATCATCTGGAAGCCGATGGGCAGACCGAGCGTGTCAACCAAATTCTCGAGCAGTATATCAGGATCTATTGCTCCTATCAACAAGATGACTGGTCGCCTTTACTTCCGATCGCCGAGTTCGCCTATAACAACGCTCCCAATGCTTCCACTGGTATTACTCCATTCTTCGCTAACAAAGGATACCACCCAAACATCACCGTTCGGCCCGAGGTCGATATGAAGTCTGATCTAGCTAGAGACTTTGTCATCAACCTCAATGAACTCCACGTTTTCCTTCAAGAGGAAATCCTTCTAGCTCAATCCCGTTACAAGGAACAAGCTGACAGGAAAAGAATCTCGCATCCGGAGTTCCCGATCGGCTCTGAAGTATTTGTTCTTGCTAAGCATATTCGCTCTACTCGTCCTACTGAAAAATTCTCTGAAAAATATCTTGGTCCTTTCAAGGTTATCAGTCGACCTGGTACTTTGTCTTACGAGCTCAAGCTCCCAGATTATCTTCACCAAATTCACCCGGTCTTCCACGTCTCACAGCTGGAGCCGGTTACGCCGAATCCTTTCCCGAATCGTACTCAATCTCCTCCACCTCCAATTGAAGTTGATGGTGAAGAGGAGTACAAGGTTGCCGAAATTCTGGACTCCAAGTTGGACAGAAGGTACAAGCGTTGTCCTCTACGTTACTATATTCGGTGGGCCGGTTACAAAGGTACCAACGATGAATTTTCCTGGGTTGCTGCTGATGAATTACATGCTGACGAGCTGGTACCCGCATTCCACGCTCGTTATCCTTTGAAGCCTGGACCTTGATCACAAAAAATCATTTTATTCCTTTCCCCGTTTCCGCCGCGCTCCGCCGAAGTGTACTTTGTGCATTTAGAGGATAAACACGATGATAGCAAATTGAGTGTTTATCTCCTACTCTTAATTGTTTATTCTATTCTTCAATTCACTGTTCACTTATGTTTCATTTAAACTACTTATACTTCCAAACTAATTACTTCTTACGCCGCTTCGCGGCCCATTCGCTCTCCGATTTCAAATCGCGTTGACATTTTTTATATATACAAAAGGGCAAACAAAATTATAGGTAGAACAACAGGAAGGCAAGAAGATTACAAGAGTTGGCCGAAGGGCCAAGGTCCGATGTCCGCATGTACTCTACTCCGCCCTTTCCTTCCCCTTCTCCGACTGCGCCTTAGCCGGCGCCGGTTCCTCCTCTACCATCTCCTCCTCATCTCCTTCCCCATTTTCCTCCATTCCCTGCTCCTCTACCTCCTTCTCTTTTTCGCAATCCTCTTCTTTGTCGCTGTCCATTACCCTTCTTCGCTTCTTCGGCAATCCCAACAGCCCGGCTTCCGGCAGTTCAGGGGGTGTCCTCCTCCTCCTTGCGGCATCCGTCACAAGCCAGTCCAACTTCCGGTTCATGTGTCAATGGTAGGTGTTGGCTTTCACCTGTCCATCACGAAGTTGCCGGTTGTCTGCTAGTAATTGAGCTACCTGGCTCTCCAAGACAGCCAGGCGCTCGCCGGTCGGGTTGGAGCTGCCTTCTCGCTTCACCGTTGACGGCCGTCCGGAGTACGAACACCATACTTTCGCATCATGGCAGGGTTTACAGATGATGGAACTTCTCTTGCCAGCCTGCATCTGGCAAGAGATCTTCTTTGTCCTGCATCGTTCGCAGGGTTCCTTTTTGTCGTCGTCGTCGTCGCCGTCGTCCGGGTCTTCGTCCACGGGCTAGCAGGAAGAAGTCAGACAATTATCTAGTTGTAGTAATGGCAGAACGCACCTGGGCTTTAGCCTTGCCTTTTCCTTTGCTCTTCTTCGAAATTTCTACCATGGGCCTCCGCGGCGAAACCGACACCTCACTTGCGGAGGTTCCCCTCTGACTCCGAGCTGTCGCCGCTGCGGCCAACAGCCTCCTCCTCTTGTTGTTGTGCTCAACGAGCTCGCTCTCGCGCCTCCTGCGCTGCCTTCTCCCTTGCTGCTGCTGCTTTGGCAGCCTTTTCTTCTGCGGCCTTCTTCGCCGCCGCCGCCGCTTTCCTCGCCTTCATCCTGCGGACCTTCTCCTCCGCCCGCCGGATGGCCTCATCGTCGTCCTCTTCCAATTCCTCCTCGTCATCGTCTACATGGTCGGCCGGTGGCGGATTCGTTGTGTGGGACCTCGAAGGTCCGGCGGTAGCAGAGGAAGTAGTGGTGGTGGTTTGAGTACGGCTAGTCGACATCTTGCTGGACTTTGGAGTTTTGAAAACTTGGGCCTTATCGGCAAAACCCTGGGCCTTTTCTACGGCGAAACTGCGCACGGACCAGCGAAAAATTTTACTCGAATTGTACTTGGTTTATGGTGGACTAATGAAATTTTCCTGATGACTAAAAAGGATAATTGCCGATGCTAACGGGATATAAAATTTTTTCTCTGGTGACTAGTAGTATTGCCCAATACTAACAGCTTTCGAGGGCTCAAGCCTAAGAGGGGGATACTGTCAAGTCCATGCCTCGGGCCTCCATCCCGCTGCTCGGTATTCCGAAGATCTGTCCTTTATTGTAATCTCTTCTTATTGTTCTTTCTCGCTACACATACCCTTTTGTTCTAGTCTCTCCTTATTGTCTTTTACTCTACCCTGCAGGTACTACTCGTATAGCTCCTAGTAGTTAGTCTGGCGCTCCGCACCGATGCGCCGTTCCGTAGATATAAATACTGCCTGTACGCTACTGTAGTTCCTCAGTTTAATTATCAACTTAGATCTCCCTTCTCAACTTAACTCTTCTCTAAGTCTTCAGGCTCAACACCTTGAAGTACGTTCCCCTCGACCTTAGGACTTGAACGTTCTCTGGTCCGCTCCTCGTCAGCGGCGATACCGCCGCTCCGACCTGGCTGCTACTTAGCTCCTCTCTCTCTACTCTCGCTCTCCGGGGACTAACAGCGTAACGGCGGTGTTGTTAATAACTTCACTACTGTCCCATTCGTCTTCCGCACTTAGACACCTTGTAGCTTTGGCACGGTTACACGGTGTACATGATCTTAACAGATCCTCAAAAATCTCGTCCTCTTGCGTTTCCTCTATTCCCTTCGGTTTTTGAGTCCGGTGCGGTATTCCCTCCTCGAAGGTTACATCGTGCGATTCCTCCACCTTCTTTGTTTCTGGAATCCATACCCTGTATCCCCTTCTGCCCATGTAGCCTAGTAGCTTGCCCTAACTGCTTGTCTGCCGAGTTTACCATCTGTCCGTCTCCTGGGAAGCGTTGCCCAGCAATCACATCCAAATGGTCATAAGTGGGACATGTCTTGTCTTCTCTGGGTCCATGCTTCAATGGGTACGACATCTGGGTATCGCGAGGAGGGTACGAAGTTGTCTACGTAGATACATGTGGATGAGGCTTCGCCCCAGAAGGAGTATGGGAGGTCTGCTTCCTCTAATAGAGTGCGTGTGCCTTCCATTACGGTTCGAAATGACCGCTCAGCCACCCCGTTCGCTGCAGAGGAGTCGTGTGGCACCTTTTCTATGGTGATCCCATGTTCGGCGCAGTATTCATCCACCAGCCCGTTGTTGAGCTCGCCGCCGCCGTCTATCCAGATGGTCCTCAGTACCTTCCCCGTCTGTTTTTCTGCCCTGCCTTGACACGGAATTCGTGTAATGCCTTGACACCCGTTTCCTTCCTTTTGTTTGTCAGGTAGTGAGGGACTCTGAATGATGATTTGCCATCTGTGCAGAGCATGAGGTAGGTTGCTCCCCCGCGGCTTTGTGTTCTTGATGGGCCGAAGAGATCGATGTGTACTCGTTTGAGTACCTCCAATTCATGGATAAGTATCTCGTCAAAGGGGCGCTTTGTTGCTTTCCCATATAAACAATCCTCACACATCCCGTGCACTTCCCAATTCGTGATGTGCAGTCCATCCACGAGGTTACGGTTGGACATCCGTAGTATCTGGCGTATCGCGACGTGTCCCAGCCTTCTGTGCCAGGTGAGGATGTTGGCGGGTCTGTCTCTAGCTCGGGAGTAGCTGACGGTGAGGTTCCCGGACTCTAGCACCTCAACTTGGTACATCTTGTTTCTACCGAACCCTTCCAGAATGGTATCCCCCTCCGGAGTTTTGACCGTCAGTATACCCAGCCCCCATTCGCCTCTCATGCCCCGCCCGTCTAGCGTTGACAAGGAGATTAAGTTATGCCCGAACGATGGTGTGTGCTTTACTCCTGTCAGCCGGATTGTTCTTTCCTCATTTTGCCTCCGTGTCACAAACTGAACCATTCCGACACCCAATATCTGGAACTGCCCTGTGTCCCCCGAGATTGCACTGCTTCCACCTTGCCCTTGCACTTCGGTGTACTCTACAAAGTCCGAGCGTTGTACCCAACAATGTTCAGATGCTCCGGAATCAATAAACGTTCGTATTATGGGCGTAGGTGGTGAGTACAGAGATGTGCTTCCCTGGCAAGCTGTACATCCCTCCTTCTGTACAGTTGAGTAACTAGCTAAGTCGTACTCTACGTCCCTTTCCCTACTCTCCCGCTGACCTGTATTCCCTAGAATGGGATCATTTTGTCTAGTCGCTGGGTCAGCGGTTGAATGGTACTTGTGTGTTGACGTAGACGTACTCGGCTTCCTACTCGCTTGTGTGGACATGACGTACGTTGCCATAGGTGATACTACTTCTGGTGGGTCGTCTGGTGTTGCTGCGTTTGCACTTGTCCCTGCCTTTGTTTTGTTTACCTGGCCCTGTTTCGGCCATTGGCCTTCCATTCCCCCGCCCTTACCCCAGCACTTCTTCGTGATGTGTCCGGGCTTGCCACAGTTGTGACAAGTTATTACTGACCTGCTGGTGCTCCGGGGCTGGTTTCCCTGGGTCGAGTTGGGTGTTGTTGGGTTCGAGTGGGCCGCCATCAGCACCTTGACTCGTTTGGTGTCCTGCTCCTCTTCTTTCCTCTCCTCCTCCTTCTCGTACCACAGGGTGTGTAGATATGTAAAAGTGTCCGCGCTCGTCATTCCTGGTACGCTACGGACATCTTGCCTCCATCCCGGTGGCATCGACGATATGATGATGCACCGGAATTGTGCGTCGGTCGCTGTTCCTCCCAGGTCGTGCACCTTTTTAAGTAAGTTCCGCATCCTCTTTTCGTGCTCCTCCATTGTTGACTCTGGGTCGTATTTCTCTTGTCGGAGGTTTGTGTCCGCGAGGTGGATCCGTTGTTCATCCCTTTTCTTGAAACGTTTGATTAGCGCCTGCCAGATCTCGGATGCGCGTTTCGTCTCATCTACTCCCAGTCCGACTGGGTCAGTGATGTTTGAGACAATGGCTCCCGCAACTAGCCGGTCTCGAGAGTCCCATTCCTCTGGGAATGGTGTAGGGCTGAACAGAGGTGTGGTCTGCTGTGCTGCTGGGTATATTTGTCCGGGGTAACTGCTAGGTCTAGGTATCGTTCCATCTAGATATCCTGTCAGGCCTTTTGATTATACTGCAAACATGATTTCGCGCTTGTATGGTCGCCAATTATCTTCACCGACGAGTTGCTTTTCATCCGGGAGTCTGGGTATGTTCGGGCTGTTTCCGAACGACATCTTGTTTTTATGAAGATACTTCCGAATTGAGTTCTTTTACTGCTGATAGACTTTTTCATATTTAATCAGAGTGCGAGTCTCATAATCTGTTAACGTAGGATTAAGCTCAGTTGATATGAAAACAACTGTGTATTATCTCGGTACCTGTTAACGTAGGATTAAGCTAACGGGTACCGTCAGTAAGTATAGGTATCCTAATCGCTAGTGAGCTCACCTCAGTTGATATGAAAACAACTGAGGGAGCTCGTGTACGTCCGTCTGCGTGACCTATCTACAGCTGTACAGTATATAGTAATCGTGATCAGCGTAGACGAATTAGGAACAAAGGTCAAAGCTGTATATCTGACGTACGGAGTACACCCCAACATCTGGTAGATTAAAAAAAGAGAAATGCTCAAAGATGCTAAGTTAAGTCCAGGTTAAGTCTTCTACAGGTGTATCGGACCGGGGTAAACCGGGGTTGCCTTTGAGTCTCAAGACCTTCAGGTCGGCAATTACTTGAACCGGCTCAGATCTTGTGGTTGCGCAGTTTTATCTGGGAGAAATTATGTGCTGACAAGGTCAGGAAAGCTGTGAACTCTGCATTTAACAATCCTAAGACCCTTTGATGTAGGTACCTATGATACCCTCACAATTCACAGCTACGCAAGAGGAGCTATCACTGGCAGATATAATTCTGTCAAAGGCTCTTGACGGTCAGATAAAGCGTGAAGACCCCGCAGCTGCCAAACTCGATGCCGATACAGCAGTGAAGGTGTTTCTTACAACTAAATTATCCCCGCAAGTCCTTTCAGAGATATGGAGTGAAGCAGATATTGGGGAGAAAGGATGGTTAACGAGGCATGGAAAGCTTCCAAACCCTTCAAGGAACTCTAACATTTATCAAAGTTTAGGCAAGAACTGACGGTCGCGCTAAGATTTATCGGTTGGGCTCAGTCCGGGCGACGTAGTTTCGATCGCGATCTACTTTCAAAAGGTGAGTTGTATACACATTGAGTTGACCTTCTGGTGGTTGACGCCGACAGTGCAGTCAGCCCCTTGGCGATATTCAATACACAAACTCCACCTAAAGATACTACTCTTACTAGTACTCCGGCGTTCACCACTGAACCTCCATCAGCATCTCTTACGAATCCAACAACACCAGGAGATCTTGCTCAGCTGAAGAAAGGTTGGTCTTTTCAATCTAATGAGAGCTACGTTATTGAAAACTGTATGTAGCAGTGTCACAAAACCCCCACGTTGCGAATTCGATCTACTCATCCCCAATTACTTCTCTCATTCCTTCCCCTGCGTATGTTACTCCGGTGGACCTACAAGAATGGAATGTACCTGCAACTTTTATATCTCATTCCCACAAACTTTTCGACCAAAACGACCACTTGCAGAAAGGTTACCTTGACGCTGAGACTGAAGTTTCACCGTTGTATCGCAAAGCCAGGCTGACTGATGGGCAACTTTCGAGAATCTGGTATGCTTTCCTATCAACGCTCTCCTCAATTTCTCAAATTCAACAGGCACACCTTAGGAGTCAGAAAATTTACTCGATTTACCAAAGATAACTTTACAGGCGGCCTCTTCCTCGTTTATCGCGCGCTTGCTGGATTGGAAATACCAGAAGATCTTCCTGAGTCTTTTGCGACCGCGTTTTCTGCTCGGAACCAATCCACTGGTGAGTTACTGTTTGTGGTTGGGGCAAGTGCACTTCAATGATCGTCGTTGACGAAGATCCGTTTGACCATGAGGTATCATCCTCGTCATCAGCTCCAGTTGAGGAGGACGAAGTTGGGAGTCTCTATGCTCAAATACGTACTCTTCAGGATGCTCTCACAACAGTCAGTCAGGAGAACGAAGATCTGCGTTCTTCAGTACAGACCTTAAACCAACTATCACGCCATCATACTGTATCTCTCAACCGCATGTCACGCAATGTCGATAACGGTCTGGTAGAAATTGCGCGGCTGCAGTCCGAGTTACTGGATAAGAACAGTGTCTTGACTCGCTTACCTGCTTCGCTGAGGCTTACTGAAGATCTCAGCAGGGAAAATACAGTACTTCGATTGCAAATTGAAGAGCTGACGTCCCGTCTCGAAATCTCTCATGGTGACGTGGCAGCCCAGGAGTTGATTGCTGAAGAACTCACCAGAGAAACCGAACGGCTCAAACAACAACTCGATAATCTTCGAGAAGCGTCTACACATGTACCCTCTGTTGCGGGCGATGAAGAACTTCAAAACCTAATCAACGAAGATCTGTCTCGCGAGAATCGCCAACTGCGTAATCAAGCGAGTGAACTGCAAGAGACTTTGTCGCAGCTTCAAATACCCAATGACGAGTTGGATTCACTGAAAGGAATTACTCGGGTGTTAACTCGAGAGAATAAACGCCTCCAACGGCGAGTCCGGGAGATGGAGAGTTTGTCCACCGCCCAGGAAGGGATGAGACAACAAGTAGAGCAATTGAATAGGGATAATGAGCGTCTCCGGCGTGAGCTGGCGCAGGTGAGAAGACCGCGCCAAAACACCACTGATGTACCCCCTCCAGCTTACGAGGATATTGGTCATTGATTTCGACACTCGATGCTTGTTGGTATATCCGACATGTCCCAGGAGGACTCCTTCATGTTCTATCTGTTTGCAATACGGTAATATTAGAACGGACGATTGATATAATTTTCAACACACTGGAAAAGTGTCTTGAAAAACGCTCTGCTTCATCATTATCAATTGGAAAAGCATGGATCTAAAATGGACAAGAATATCTCCAGCGAACAAATATCCTACTAGCCAGCTATAGCTAGTCGTCTTTCAGTGCCGAAGTCACGACCCAACTACTACTTCGTTGTTGTGACTTCGGGAGGGTGGACTACTTTTGCTCATCATGATCTCATTTCAAGGCAGATTTAGGCAGATCAAGCAAAAAGATACATAATCACTATGGGCATGACTCTATACTTAGAGGCTTTTAGAGGTCCACGAAGGTCCATAGAGTAGGTCATAAATTCTTGGGACGCTTTGCCTTTTCTTCTGTAAAGTGAGTCTAGATCTTAAGAGCTTAAACGCTTGAAGTCGTGACTCGAGACTGCGTTTGAGAAATTCATGCCATAGCTAAGCCAGAGATGGCCTGGCCATGTGCCGGGTGCTGCCTAAAAACGTCATAAATCATGCACCAGACATAACAACGCGTCTGTCACAGAATGTCACGCAAATTCTGTTTACTCTTGAGCTCTCTTGTCTTTTTACTGCCCCGCCAATCCAAAGATTATTCCCGCTCAACGATAAGGCTGACAATCTCAACGCTGAAAGCTTTCCATTTTTGGATATTCTGCAATGCCAGCTTCTCCACCCGATATTATTAAACGGCCAGCAAGGACTTATGGTCGTCCAAAACCAGCAATCGAGGTTTCTACCTCAAAGCCCTCTACAAACATATATAATTCCATAGCTAGTGATGATAGCCTCCTGAACATGGGCTCCGACACGCCTGGCGAGGCTCCACCTACCTCTGAACCTTCAAATTCTCCGCTTGTTGAGGCAGAAAATGATGGAAGAAACAGGGATGACGGGGGCAATAAAGACGCGTCGTCTGGCTATCCTTGGAAGTGGACGATCGACATAAAGCATATAGATGAAAGCGAGGACGAAGGTGGTGGTTCTTCTCAGAAAACAGAGTCGTCAGGGGATAAATGGTCCAAGCCCACCGATCCGGAACCTTTGTTTTCTGAACAAAGGGACGGCCATATATCGCACACTCTAGCCTCTCCTTCTCATGAAACAGAGCTTTTGTTATCCCAAGATGCTTTCTCCGACTCGCTCTCGAAATTAGCCCCATCGTCGTTTGGGCATTCGCACCGAACATCAGCATCTCCAACTCCTTCACCAACTTTCCTTCGACAACGCGTCTCTAAGCACATCAAATGTGTGGAATCTGACGGGGAAGTTGAGCGAGAAACGGACAGAAGCTCATACTCATCGTCACCAGTGAAACATCCAATCAATACCCCACAAACTCGCTCTTCAACTACCCCTCCGACATCTGACGCCGAGGACGAGATGCCTTCTCGAAAAGCCAAAACCCATTCTAAGGGAAAGTCTGTCGCAATTATGAACCCTTTGGTACTCCAACCTGCAGTCGACTTAGATGTACGAAAGGCTAAAGGAAAACGATCACAGTCCAACAAAGTCAAGGTACATTACAAATTGCCTTCATATGTTCTTATCTCAACAAATTCTGCATGTAGGCTCCGACGAAAAAAGAACGTCGAGATACAGTTATAGAACGTCAACGGATGAATGCAGAGAAACCAGTATCTATCCCTCGCGTACAACGCAGTAGCAAACTGACGTTCAATAATCTTTTGAGTAAAATGTAGGTGTGGAGTTTGTCCGATGATTTTACGTGCTCTGATCTCGGGAATTAGTGCTGGAAACACGCCGGCACCCTTGAAAGGAGAGGATTCAATGGATCCAATATCCGAATTTTCAGAGTACTCCTCCCCTACCAGTAACCGCAGTGCGGTCGTTCCGGCCGATACAAAGCTTACAGAAGCAGAAACCCCTCGTACATCCATGCCAGAACTTCCTGACGGCGCTGACTCCGACGAGGAACAGCTTCCAGATATAGACCAGTTGCTCAAAAGCCTCCAAGAAAAGAAACTGCTGGCTCTGCAGCAGCAGGGGCAACTGCGCTCGAGTGCATTAGCGTCAGATGATGACGATGACTTGGAGATTGTAGATAATCCAAGCACTAGCATACAGGTTGCGATACAGAAAGAAGCTGATGCGAGAAAATCTGGTCGGCCCGGCATTACGGCGAGTACTCGAATTCTCCAGAAGCATGCTGGGATATCTAGTTCCCGTCGCACGGGTGAAGTCGCGTCTGCTTCACAAGCTCTTAACTCCAGGGAGTTGAATGAGGTCTTGTTAAAGAGGGTCAATGCTGAGAACACACGCAGGACACAACAAAAGACTGAGGAGTGGATCAGCAGAGGAGGGAAACCACTGGGACCAGAGATTCAAGCGTCCGAACGACATGGTCTGGATTGGTATGCACAAAAAGCATTGGAGGACCTGAAAAAGACGGGCACAGAGAACCGAAATCACCATCAGAGAGGGACTGACGACCAAGAAGATGAAGAGTGGACTTCCTTGCGGGGATCTGCGAGTCCTGCCGTTGTTGATCAAGATAGTAGCAACGAGTACGAAGAAAACGAAGGGGATGATGAAGAAGGTTTCGAAGATGACCAGGACATCACAATGGTGAATGAAGACACTCAAGACGAAGATATTCCAACTCAAGTTGATCTTCCTCACCGACGAGCCGTGCGACCTATCGTGAATTCGGACACTGAAGATGAAGACAACGAAAATCTCTTTGCACGACGTCATTCACTCGGAAAAGTCCTTGTGCAGGATTCAATGATTCTGGACCAGGACTCCGACAAAGTTTCCCCCGTTCCTCAGTTTGCCCGCCGTCAATCGGATTCTTCCTATGACGGGGGGGCTACCGAAGACGAGTGTGACAAGGAGAACAACGACCGACTCATGTATGATCGGAGTGAAGATAAGGAAAATACTTCTGTTATTCAGCATGAATTATTGAACCATGGACCTTCACCAGGACGTCGGAGCTCTGTCCATAATCTTGAGGAAGGCTTATCGAGTCGTCTTTCAGTATCTTTGGATGGTTACGCCACAGACGAGGACAAAGAAAATCCTCGCAGTCCTCTGAAAACCCTTAGCGTTTCTGAAATCGAGCCCTTCACTCCTGCCGCTGTCTCCTTTGCGATAAGGCTTGAGCGAGCGACTTCTACAGCATCTATCGCTGATAAACCTCCTGATCCCTTGCTTTCTCCTCGAGTCTCTCGTGAATCTCAGATGTCCGGCTTCTCTCAATTTTCGGACGACGGAGAGGGATTTCGGCCAAAAAAATTAGAGGCTGGCTTTTCCGGGTTCTTCGATAGTCAGATACCTTCAAGTTCTTCTAGTCCGCTTTTGGGAAGCTTGACGGAACCGGGCCAGGTGGGTTTTATTTAGATGATTGACTAATGCTGAACTCCTTCTTTCTCTTTAGTCAAACAATTTCTTTGATAAGCTCCGCAGGAATAATCCGCTTGCCCTCACCCAAGAAGTCGGTCTGCAACCTGCGCTCGAAGTTGATGAAAGTCTGAAGCGTCAAGCTGACGAGGTCTTTGAGAGGGAGCAGGAACTGATCATTGAAACGGTGAACGCGTCCACCAGCAAGAAACCAGAGTTATATATAAATGATCAAGGGTGCGCGCTTTCCTTCCGCAATAAAAATGTCGTTTGTAATCGCACTGGAACAGATTTCTTACCCAAACCCGCCCTGACGGAAATGTAGAGGTATATCGTCCTCCACCAACACCATCTCAGTTTTTCTCGCAAAATGGACAATTTGCTACTCAGGCAATTTCGAGCCAGGGCCTCACTAGGCGGCCCTTCCGCGAATTATCTATGTCTGAAGCCGAATCCACGGAGGATACCCCAGTGCGTAGAAATCGATTGCATCGTCTCAAGAAGCGAGATGAGTCTGGGTCATCTTCAAGTGCTCAGCTCTCAAATATTTTTGGAGAACGTTCTATTTCGCCCCCTCTACCTAGCCCCAGACCCCGAAGACATCGACCCGTGGAATCTCAAATTCGAAAAATTGGGCGAAGGCTGGAAAAATCGGAATTTATCGAAGGGGAGGCGCAGGAGAGTGATGAAGATGAAATGTTTGGTTTCCGTAAAGTCGAGGAGGATGAGGAGGATGGAGAACACCTGGACCGTAATCTCGAAACTCTGGTAGACGATAAAGAATTGGACCAGACACAGATAGCAGAAGACAGAGTTCTGGAGAAATTTCAGTCAGCGTTTTGTCCATTTCTTATGCGCTCTACTCATCATCTTCCAGAGAACAACGACAAGCGGATGATGCTCACGTTGAGGATGTGGCCCACAAGCTTGCCCAAGGTCATTTTCGCAACGGCAAGAGATCCAGAGGTCAAGCCAGTATTGATAACAGTGATGATGACGATGAAGAAGACGAGACGGGTCGTAGGGTCCGATGGAAAATGAAGAAGGAGCCTGAGCTTAGGGGAGATATCAAATCATTAGGTATGTGCATCAATCTATTGATTGTCGTCACCACAGCTCAGTGTCCTTGTAGCCGGACAAGACGCAACTCGGGCGTTTGCTGAACAATATCAGGCGGCAATCAATAGCGATGGAGATCCTGAACTGGCGTTCCTTCAGGGAGATGACGCCAACGATATCATTATGACGGGGCCGAACTATGGGCAGGATGACGAGGACGATGCGAACGAAGACGACGAGGACGACGAGAATACTGTCAACACAAGTGATATCATGCGCCAGTTACGAGAAGCAGCAAAACGTGGCAAGGTCCGAGCTAATTCACTAGTTAATTTGATGCTGTACCATTAACACTGGTCCAATTGCTTCAGGATGACTGTCCAGCTATAGACCCAAACGATTTATCGTTTGTTGATGCAGACAACGACGACGAGGATGAAGATCTTCCTCGGGTGCGCCATGTCACCAATGCCAATATTCATACTCGGGGAACTCGTAAAGGTGCTGTAGGGACCCTCGTTTTCGACCCTACGGAGGTATGCTGTTGAATGCACTCATTCCTGAACTGAATCTAACCTTGTGATGGTGTGTAGAATCATAGATCGGAATTGATGGTAGACGAACAAGGACGTCAACGAGCGCAAGAATACGTGAAAAATGAAAACCGGCTTCGAAGAATGGGCACCGGTCGGTCGGTTGTCGGAGGTATTTCAGTCGTGGGTAATAGGCATCCGAATTCTCGAGTCGGCTCGCACGCTCGCAACAACCCGACGACTTCGAAGAAGCCTCCACCAATCAAAGCTGCACCTAGCATATTGAAGGGACTGACTCGTAAGGAACATTTCCAATAACCAGTAATGCAATCACTCAGGAGTTAGCATCGTTTCATTCCTATAATTTCTCATTATCTTTTGCTTTGTTATATGTATGCACGCATTGTAATTTACAAGTTAATATCCAATGGTCTACGATACGAGTACTTGAACCAAACTTGGACAGCTAACTATATATGATGTAAAGATGGTGCGGGCAAGCGATGGAGATATACTTGAAGACAAGAGTGCGATCATATATTGAATTGTCAAAAAGTAAACCCAGACATATTAAGTATCTGAACTTCCTCCTCACAATCACTGGGTATAAGAATGTAGGAACGAAAATGAACACAGGATCCTTCGTGACATTGGTCAATAGAATTGCTTCCCAGCAGACCTGCCGAACCGTAACCAAGGAGCTTTCGCCGGTCGAGGTTGAGCGATGGTATAAGGTCGTGAAACCTGACGCGTATGGGACGTACTCCTTCTTTTTCTGCCGGTTGTTTGTATCTGTCCAGTGCGTGATTAGATTGAAGGGACAAGTACAGTCATATTTGCGCACCTTATGCCGAAGTAGAATAAGTTTTGCCATGTTCGCAGGGGGTCCGCTATCTCTGAAAGGATTGCCTGATTCCAGTTATCAGTAAATTAATTTTAATTCCGTGCATAGCTTTACGAACGAGCAGCGACGACGGCCAGACCTGATTCATGAGCATCAAGAGAGTCGTCAAGTGCCATGATAGAAGCCAGAACGTGAGGTCCCGCGCCGACATAGATTAGAAGGAGGGCGATGAGGAACGAGCTGAATGCAAAGGCGAGCATGTTTAAGCAGCTCCAAGTACTGGCGCTGGCAGCCAGCCGAGAAGACCTCTCTCTTGGGAAGAGTCAGTGTGCAAGGAAGAAATTCGAACAGATGTTGGGGATCAATATATGTACATCGAAGCTCACGTAAACTGTTACCTGTCTCAGCAGTATTTGATAATCAATTACTCTACTCCGGTTTTACTTCCAAAAAAATGTCTTTACGCTCTGCAGCCACTATATCCATCGTTGGCATAACTTGCAAAGCTTTCCTCAACTCTGGGCTATGTAAATTATCTGTCAATGGCCTCCAGAATCTTGTTCAAGCACTAGAAAACGCGCACCGGGAGCATGACCGAGGAGTAGTTACTAGTCAGTTCTTCGCCTTTTCAACCCCCGGAGAACAAGGAAACCAATGATTTTCTCATTACTCTTCAGTATCGAACCACATTTCTACGTGCGTCCTAACTCCCAAACACCTTTGCCCATCCTTAGTATGAGATTGAAGACTGGATGACCCGGTTACCTGGGGCATACTTCCCGTGACATATTATCTTCGCAGCTCGCGCTTCACCCGCTGGACACTCGGTGCCTCAGATATCATGTTCACGAACTCGTACGCATCCGTCCATATGGTCTACGCGTCTGTTAATTTCCCTTTTTGCCAGCGTAGGGTGTTTTCTACCTTTTTCCGATATGGACAAGTCTTCGAAACTTTCCGTGGCAAGGGAATATATCAACCAGCCGTGGACAATGCAATAGAAAAGCTAGATCAAGGTTGCTGGGTAAGTCGCAATATGTTTACCTTCGCTAGTCCTACGCTCATGGATTTCCAGGTCCATCTCTTTGGAGAAGGAAATGTGAATCAACCTGACACGTACCAAAAGGACGAAAACGGATTTGCAGTTCTGCCGCGGTTCAAATGGGGAATGTAAGCTGTAGTCGTCGATTTCTATCTGCATGCTTGCTGAATTGACTCTGTAGAGGTCGCATCTTATCCTCTACTGCCCGCAGTCCCATAGTCATCCCAATGTGGATAACTGGTTTCGACAAGCTCATGCCAGAGGGTCGATCCTTTCCCTTCAAGTATTTCCCTCGTATCGGCGCTCGCCTGAGCATCACTTTTGGCGAGCCCCTTCCCCTTGACCAGATCCGCTCAACACAGGTCCGTGTCTCGTCCGACAGGCACCCAGAGCAAACCCAAATAGACTTCGATGCCAGAATGCGCACTGAAATAACGACTGCCATTCACAAAGCAATATTAACTTTGGGTAGAGGCGTATCGGGACCATTGCTAGCGGACCCATCTTGTTAGAATCTTACATCTGTCCCGTATCTTTATTTGATATACACTTATAATCATACCAGTACTTCAATCTGTGCTAAATGCTTATACAGTGGTTCAGGACCTCCAAAAGTCAAATTACAATGAATGTTTTAACCGTCTTTCACGTATCGTGATCTACGTTGTCTAGTACTCTTCGTTGTTTCCTTCGGTAGTGTTGCCACAGATGTCCTGCTTGGATTGGATACACTACTCAATGCGTTCTCGATGTCCCCCTGCAACTTCTTATTTTCATCGACCAAGACTCCATAGAGCTTCACAAGCCTCTGAAGTTCCTCGGAAAGACCACTTGTGGGAATTGGAGATGCAGCTGCGGCGGTAACCTGTGAGTTACTCATGGTAGTCGTGACAGTTGCGGTCGCAGTGTCATATAACGTAGAGACAGATGGGGATGCTACTGAGGACAATGGCGACGATCCGATGTTATGGGCATTTCCGCCGAAAGTAGACTCCTTGTAAACTTCTGCTATGCTTGTTCTTGAAAGCATTATCCCGATTTCAGGCTGTTGCGGATAGAACCATGCAGAGAGTGCCTATAAACGATATGTTGACATGATTAAGAAACACGATGAAGAACGTATGAATCGAACAGACGACGCACGATCATGATATATAACGCAACCAACATGACGCCTTCAGCCCAATTCGTCTTCGAATCCTCAGTGACATAGTTGAGCAGAAAGCATGAACCAATAAGAATGGCGACTTCGAAAAGATCAAAAAGCAACGACATAGGTCGATCAAGGATCCATCCTAGTAGAACGAGAACGGGCGCCCAAAACATGATGAATTGGATGGCATCGTCGACGTGACGAGAGCTCGCCATGGTATGAGGGACATGATGGCCAAAGAATGTGTTTCGGATAAAATTGACAATAGAGACCACCGCGTCAGCGGAAAATGATACCAATGGGAGGAGGACAAGACCGAACCATCTAGGAAGGAGTTAGAATTTCGATTATTGAAAGAAAAGATGGACGTACTCCTCCGAGTAGCTGAACTTTCGTCTCATGGGCTCTATACTCTCCACAAGAATCTCTGCAGTGATGGCCATTAAAGTCACAGAGAATAACGAAACTATTACAGATAATGTGAAGTTGGCAGTGGGAACCTCTTCCTCCAGCTCGTGTGCGAGCCTTTTCAACTCTTCCGGAGCATCGCTACGTTCATGCAACGAGCCTCCGCCGGCAGGTGGATTATGTAGGAAAACGCGCGAGCAAACATATCTGTTAGAATGGTTCAGCATTGTGTCCTCAGATTGTCAGCAAGTTATGTGCCCACACTGCCAGGAGAATAATTGCCATGCCACGGCTGATCTTGAGGAATTCGCCGCGCATGTAATCGCTAACAACTCCTGTGTCAATGCCCACCGTGGCAGACATATCATCTGTGAAGATGCCTCTGTCTAAGGCAGTAAAGAACGCTATCGGCAGGAGAAACGCAAGAACACTATTTCCAAATGTCACCATTGAGTCATAGTCGGCATCAGAACAAGCGCGTACCCCATAGTAAGGAGAGAGTGATTAAGCCCAGTTATGTGAGGATGAAGCTCTTGTGAAGCGACGCGAGCTCCACCGACGATGAATGAAACTCCGGGTATCAAAAGCAATCGAAGTACGGCCACACCTGTATCAGGTGAAGTTGCAGCGCAGTGATCCAATCAGTGAGAACGAATGAATATACCGATGATGGAGGATTGCAAAAGCCGCAATCTATGAATAGATCAGCATCGCCCACAGCAGATATAGTGAACGTACGCACTCCCAATTAGCCAGGAGCCACAGAGCCAGAATGGCTTCCACCGCACTAGATAGTGGATCTGTCAATCGATAGTTCGACCAAAAGAGCGATACGCACTTGTTTAAGCTTATGAGAATCAAGTCCCCAATATCTGGACCACAATACAATGCCAAGTTCTCAGCGCCGAAGTCAAGCAGTTTGATGATAGGAATTAATGAAAGGAAAGACACTGGATAAAAAAGAACGTGAATTTAGAGGCAGAGATGAAGGTGATGAGTGGAACTTACGAAAAAAGGAAGTAACATGAGATATCATGTCCAAGAAATGCAGGATCCAGAGCACGGGAACGACGAGGATAAAGATGTTGACCCAAGAAGAGAATATGATAGCTTCAAAGCTGCTCAACCAACCCACATTGCAGCCACGAATTCTTTGCCATATGGTAGTCTTTCGAATTGAAGTTGTCGTGGAATTTGAAAATCTACTCCTCGCCGATTCTGAATACTCGTATGGGAGAGAAGGCACTTGCCAAGGTGCATATTTGTCCTCTTCTTCTCTCTCCGGGCTCCAAGTGCTCTGCAGTCCACCATTCTCAAGCACTCCAAGATCAACGGTTTGTAAAGGAGGGTCTATTGGCCGTTGAGGATATGAATTTGCTACAGCTCCTCTATGAGGATTCATGATGAAAATTCAATAGCCAATTGGTGAGACCAGCTCGACCAAGAAAATGTAGATGAGCGCACAGCGCAAGAGGGGAGATGGGGAATCAATTCAGTAGCGTTTGATATCCCAGCGCGTTATATAACCCTGCATAGCCATTTCTGATCCTTCTTCAATGAAGGACTTAGGTTGTGATTCGACAGGATTCGACTTTGAGTCTTCAACATGGCTTTTAATTACCTCTGGACACATCAGGCGACTGCTGCCTCGATGGCTCCGCGGCAGTCTATGTACCTTCTCCTTGCGAGTTAATGGAACTCGCTACCGGACATGCGTGGATAAAATATTCAAGAGCGGTAATTCATCACGTGACTTTTACTGGACTTTTCTCAATTCCATACTGAGACTGTATACTTCAACTTGCGTAGACAATGTCGATGTGAGTTGTAACGTGGTCATATCCTCGATGTGCTAACTGCCTAATAGACCGAAAACCTCCTGGGCGGATGATGTCGATGAACTCGGTTGGTCTGTTCAATTTGATCTGCAGGTTTTTAACGTCCTGTGTAGTATCGGGCCAACAGGAAGACGACAATATCCGAACGGTTATAGAGTATAGTGTGAACGAACAGGGCAAGAAGGTCAAGGTAAGTCAGCACAATCCGTACTCAGAGTCGTATATTTAGCAAGATTCAAGATCACTCGCAAGATCAAGCGAACACTGCAGAAATCTGTCGTAGAACACCAGGTCGCAGAACGTCAAAAATGGGAGAAATTTGGTGCAGAAAGAGGAAATGCTCGGGGACCAGACCGAGCAACTACTACCGTTGGCGAAAACGTCTATCTAACGTTATCGGCGGGTAACAAAGTGTGTAATCTAACCGTTGTGACAATGGGATATGTATTCTCATCGAAGCTTCTTCAGTCTGCCGAGTCAGAGCAGCAGGAAGAGAAAAAACCCGTCAAATCCACTACTGGAGGCAAAGTCGTGTGTCGGCTATGTAAGGGAGATCATTTCACTGCAAAATGTCCTTACAGGGACACTCTCGGTGGTTTGGAAAATGCTGGAGGTGCGACTTGTATAGTCATCTTGCGAAGGAATCTCATACCGCATTTTCTCTATGGTAGACACTGGGGCTGGGCCCGATGACGATACGGTTCCTCCGCCTGATGCGGCCTCAGGAGCAGGCCCCACCGGATCGAAGTACATTCCTCCTTCACTCCGTGCAGGAGCCCGTGGTACAGGAGAGACTATGCGTGGACCCGGTGGTGGAAATAGGGACGATTTGCCGACATTGCGTGTCACAAATATCTCAGAAGACACCCAAGAAAATGATCTCCGTGACTTATTTGGACACTTTGGACGTGTTGCTCGAGTCTATGTCGGTCGTGATCGCGATACTGGTGCTGGAAAGGGATTTGCGTTCGTGAGCTTCGAAGACAGGGCGGTGGCGCAAAAGGCAATGGAAAAGGTCAACGGGAAGGGATACGACAACCTCATTCTCAGTGTGCAGTGGAGTCGTACGTATTTCTCATTCTCAAAGCAAGTTTTAGCTGAAGTCTCCTTTTCTTGAATTCAGAGCCAAGAGCAGATCCCAAGTAGCGACCGGATTTCTTATAAGCTTTTATCTTCACAAATGGATTAACCACTGTGCGGGCTGTCATCATTATATTGCTCTATTTGCTATTCCCCTATGTACCCCAATGTTCAAATTTACTCCACCGAGGATTCGACGATGAAACAGCCACCAGCGTTCAGCATTTCGCTGATTTCTATTTGGCCATCGTAAAACCAAGTGGTCAACGCCTTGTATAAGTTAGGTCAATTCGGATTGTGACTGTTCAAACACACTTACAATCATTGAGTAAAACGATACCATAGCGAATCCTTCCAGCCAATTCGTTTTGGCGTCCGCTGTTACATAATTAACCAAGAACATCGCGCCAATCAAGACCGCCACTTCAAATACATCTATTTTGTCGTTCAGATATAGTTGAGCGGCGAATACTGTTAACATACCAAACAGAAGTGACATTGGTTTATTTGTCCACCATCCTAATATTACGATGAAGGGCATCCAAAATAGTATGAATTGTATGGAAAGATCAATTGCACGAGCTTTGGCCAGAGTCGCTGGGGGCGTCTTCCTTCCGAGAAGATGTTCGCAAATGTACCGCAAGAAATATGCGATCGCTACAAATCCATCGGCCGCGAATGATCTAACGACACGATAAAGTCAAGGCTGTTGAGGGGAAGGCAATGCAACTTACACGATTGGCAATAATACTAGACCAAACCACCTACATTTCAATTAGTACCAATAGTGGATTTCACCAAAGCCTACGTACGCACTCTTCTCGAATACCCCTATCCTCGCGTACAAATTCGATGCTGTCCACCAACTACATACAGACATCGTCAGATGGGTTTCACCTCCATTACATCAACATACCCATTCAGCGGTAGCCGCCATGAGCGCGATGGTTACAGCAAGCATACCAAGACAGACCCATTGATTGACTTCAGGCTCACCATGTATTAAGTGTTCCTCCTCGTCGAGCAATGCAAGGGGAGCATCGGGATGTTCAGCGAGAGTGTCGTGTTCGCCAGGAGGATCGTGCAGATACACACGAGAAGCCACGTACCTGAATGGACAGACGGCCAAATGAACAAATAGTTGGTTCGGAAATACAAAGAGAGACTGACACTGCGAGCAGGATAACGGCGAGACCACGACTGACCACTAAGAAAGTATCACGAGTGGTATCGTTGACAATATACGAAGGATTATCGGCTAACGCCTCCGCTCCACGATCCAAAGCGGTGAAAACGGCGGCAGGGAGGAGCAAGGAGAGTACTCTTAGCGAAGAAGCCTGAGTATCAGTAACAACACGAAAAGACAGTGTATAAGCCTACCCCATAACAAGTAGCGAATGATTAACTTGTGTTAGGTGAGGATGCAAATCCTGATGCAAGACGCGGGCACCACCAACGATGAAAGACGTTCCGGGAATTAGCAGAAGATGAAGAATGACCACGCCTGGAGGGAACGCGAAGTGAGAATCATGCGCCAGTGTTCAACGAGTACGTACCTATGATAGTGGATTGTAAAAGCTTTAATCTGGACGTAATAATCAACCGGTGAAAAAGAAGTTGAGTTAATTATTTGAATTCTCTCACTCGCATCTTCTGAGCAAAATGATAGCCAAAGTGGCTTCTACGGCACTACAAGCCAAGGTGAGAAAGCAAACAGTCTCCGCAATCGGCTCTGCTTCACTTGTTCAATGTGACTACAACGAGATCACCAATATCTGTGACCCAAGAGTTAGTCAAATATTTTTCATGTCCTGGTACACCTACCTCTACCCAGATAGAATGCCATTTGCTCCCCGCCGTAATCGAATAGCTTTTCCAAAGGAATAATTCCAAGCAAGCATACTTATGTAGATGTTGTGTCAGATCAGGTCAGATCCACAAAAGAAAAATGTAAAACTTACGTGAAAAAGTCGAGGGGAATGTGAATACATTTTGCCCATTGTTGACATTGCTAAAATGTGCTGCCCATGCAATGGGCAGTATGAGAATAAATATATTGACCCCTGAAGATACGAGCGAATTGATAATCGTCAAGAGCGTCATACTTCAGCAGTCAAAGACTTACAGGACGAGAGAGCAACAGCTTTGAGACTGTCAATGAGGCCAACCTTAGGTCTCCCTTTGCGCAAAAAACGCGTCACGAAACGTTCCAATCTACTTTTCCCGGCATCCACAAACCCACTCATACGTCCAGGTGAGATCTGAGGCGGGTTCAGGCCACGGTCTTGAGTGTTGCCCGCCGAAATCCGCCCTGCCTCCTCATCCACAATGCGCACATTCCGATGCCGCGTTTTCGTAGTCTCCTTCTTACCCATGACTGGAGACTTGTGAGCTGTGGGCTTTGGGGAACATAGGGAAATGATAGCATTACCGCGGAAGATGGAGCTGAACAATTTATATTCGGAAAATGTAACGAGTTTGGAGAACAGAGTCTCTGACGAAGATATACCAAGCACTTGCGCTGTCTTTCTTCCTCGCTCTATGCACTCGACCTGATATTGCGTAGTGACCAATCCCAGCGTTGCTCGGCAGAAACACCTAGAAAGCCAGAGCTAAACGGAACACAAATGTGAACCAGGAGATTGAACGGGAAGAGAGTAAAGAGTTATGGTCTCGGAACGCTCATTCCTTCACCAACATGAGGCCGCAGCGCTGGGGCAGTCATTATTGCCGTGATGGTCGACGGTCTTGGTGATGGTGGTGGCTGATAAGCCCGGAAGCCAAGAGAATCAAAGAATGTGACATTCAATGAATGACGAGGAAGAAATAGAGTTCGGAGCCGAGTGAAAAAGCCAACTGGGCCTGGCGAAAGACGACGAGCGTAGTCATTTTAACGTTGAACAGGGTTTAAACTTTGAGAGGAATTACAACATGACAAAAGTCGTAATTTGCGTCCATGCGTTCACAATTTACACAGCTAAGCAGTTAAATTCTTCGTGTGAGACGTACAGTCATCTATGGGTCCTTTATACACCCGAGGTCCTTTATACAAACACATCGGAAAACTGAAATTCAAAAGTTTTTGGTCTCGGAGTTTTGAGATTTATGCCTAAAAATACTTTGTCCATTGGGGTGAATGAGGACACCTGACAACCCACTAAGAGGCCTGTACAAAGTGCGGGTAAGAATAGGAGAAAATTTTTAGAATCCATGAGCCAAAAGAGGGTAAAAATCACAATTTTTCATGCTGGGCCCTAGGGCTAAAATTGGGTAAAAAGGCTCCTTTCAAAAAGGCCTCATCTACAGTTGGGTAAAATGGCCCCTACGAGACTCGAACATAGTGCTCACTGAGCACAAAGCAATTGACTCGGCACCACTACACGATATTGACAACATATTGTAAGGTATCATAAACATTACTATACAGCTTGTTTATACATGTTTTTGCATGAACATCGTAGTAGTTGAATCTGGAGCTCAAGGGAAACTATATGGATGATGATCCATTAGATGAGTTCATAATTTCAGCATAGATAAAACAAGGGAAAAAGAACCACCTGCAGTAGAAACAAACAAAGAGAAAATACATTTGGCAGCTTTCTGGCAAAAAATAAGCAAAAAAAGATGAAAAATCAAATTTTGGATATACCCTGAGGTCTAAACCGGGTAAGAATGGGGTCTGGAATGAAGCCAGAGGAGAATCCGGGTAAAAATCCACCTTTTGGACCCCCAAAAAATGTGGGTAAAACTTGAGTTTTTGGGATCAGGCCTCTTAGTGGGTTGTCAGGGGTCCTGGTGAATGTCTCCGAAGAGTATATGTAGCTACATTGAAACAGAAATATGGTAAAATAGTGGATAAAGGCGAAGATAGATGTATAATTTAAAGTATTTAGACAATCTTTCAGCAAAAATTGTAGGAAATATAACATAAACTAATTATACAAGCATCATGCAGTTTTAATATACAAATCGAGGCTGCAATGTATGAGGAATAGAACAGAGGTGAACGAGGAGGTCAAGGAAGTCACATCACACTCATCAAATCAATGGTCAGTCAGACCGCTGACACATAACTAAATGGACTGATAAAACAAATAAAGAAATCACACTGTGATGTGACGGGTGTCTAAAGGACTCGATTTCTCTTGATAACGACTTTTTGGACTGATAATGTTCTGGCAACACAAAAGTTCACTTCCTAAAATCATATTAGTGGGGAATGTTCATCTATTAAGTTAGTTCATTGTGCCTATGTAGTCAGATTTCTTTCTAGTCGTGATATGAGTCATTCCGAAGCATAAGAAAATTTGAGTGTATAAAGGAGCCATAGATGACTGTAATATGTACATTTCGTGTGTTCATAAAATCATATAGTACATCGAACATTGACAATATCAATGGGAGCGTACCAGTCGACAACGACGAAGGATACTTCCATCGTCATCATCGTCTCCACTTCCCTCACTGCCTGAAGACGATGAAGAATTGGATGACGGTATGACTTGTCCAGATATAACAGCTTCTGCATAATCACTGTACGCAGCTTGGAGTAACAGGACAAATGCTTGACCCTCTGGGCTTGCCGAATCCGCAGCACTGGGGGAATCAAACGTCTCCGGATCGACAGTGTCTCTAAGCCACCCATCACCATCAATATTACTTTCCACAAGCTGGAACGCTTTGTCGGCATTGGGTATCAAAGAAGTGTCGTTTGTGTAAACCGCCATCCTGTACGTGACGGAGGCTAGCAATGCTGTTCCTGATGAATCTGCAAAGGAGTTCGAGTCGTCGATGGTGTTTAGAAGCGTGCCATTTTCCAGCTATAATACGCATGAGGGGAAGTTCAATTGGCGAGTATCACATATTTACCTGGTATTGCCAAGATGAAGATAAAATTTCTTGTATCCATTGAGTTAGGTTGGCGGTCTGATCAGCGAAGTCGGTCGTCATAGAAGAATGATTCAAAGTTTCAAGCACTCTGAGCATCCCAGCAGCAGCCCAACCATTGCCTGATATAAAGTTATGAGTGTCTGCGTATATGATGGAATGCACAGGGATTGATACCAGTTGCCCAGTGACTGTGGTGCTTTTAGAGATATTCATTGCTCTGACAGGTTCGAAGACATACGTTGTGTCCTGCCAGCTACCCAGCGCAACGTGTCTCCAAAGGCCATCGTCATCTCTCAGGACATCGCGGTATAGGGATATTTGCTCATAGGCTGTTTGTAGGAGGTATGACTCATTGTCGCCTGCTTGTAAAGCGCCATAATAAGCAATGAATGGAGGTGCCATGTAGATAAAATCAGCCCTGTGTCGTATTTAATGAGCATTGAAGATGAATTGAGAGACTGAATCCTGTACCAAAGCTGAACTTCGTCGCTTCGATGAGATATGGCGCCTGAATCTGTAGAGATTTGATTCGGATGGCAGTCAGAGAAGGGCAAGGTGGACGAACCTGTACGAGGAGCAACGTTGAGAAGATAATCCAATTGTTCACCAGCGGCGATGGCGTAGGAAGTATTTGAGCTATCTGTCCAATTCGCTAATAGAACGGCAACTCCAATCGATGCGGGATCTCCCACTGCTCCGTCGTTGGCTACAAGGGCTAAGGAATCGTTAGGTTTTGCAGATACAGTGCTGTTGAACAAATGGAGGATTAGCGGCGCAAAGTGTCAGCTCTCTCGATGAGTGCGCACTCATTGGCAATTTTTAGAACGTCGGAAGCATTATTTGCGCTGGCGAGAACGTGTGGTGGAGGAAAGGCACTGGCATTGAAAACCGAAAGAGCAGGCCAGTCGAGTTCCGTCAAAGCTTCAGCAGCCGTGCCAAGCTCCCAACTACAAAGATCTGAATGAAGGAGGCCTAGACTTACTACAACGTGAACGCGTACCTTTGAGAGGCGATCGCAATCAAATTCGAGCGAACTTGCTCAATAACACTGCTGTCGAGGCCAGCATGCAGAGACGAGAGCGCTTCGAGTGAGGAGAGGACAAGAGCAATAGAGTGGAGAACAGGTGCCATGACAGAAAAGAAGAGGACAACGATGTTAGAAAGACGTAACTTCTGAACCCACGTATTTAAACCTTCGACAAGTTCTTCCCGTTCTCAACTGTTAATCAGGGGGATTTCAGGAACAATGAACCACCAATAAATGAGATATCTTCAACATTCGAGAGAACACTGGGTGGCTTAATAGACAGTTAAACCTGGCTCAGACCGACGGATCGTGGAATTCTGAAAATGGCATACGGAAGTAGCGGAAATAGCCTGGGCGCTTAATAACCACAATCTTAAGCGATCTTCGCATTTGCCACGATGCGCAGTGCTCGAGTCTCATTTGATTCCGTGAATTGACCAGGACCGCTGCGTCTCCCTTGCGTCTCTCCCCGTAAGTAGTTATGTCCTTCATTCAGTATCGCATTCGATCAATGCCGTTGTCTGCGCGAAGCACGCCTTGGCTTACCAGGACTCATCATTACTTGGGAACAACATGAGAGTGTTTTCACACTATCCTACGAAATCCGCTGCAGAGGTGAATGCGAACAGCTATCATCATATCGTTGTTGGTGGTGAGTAGATGTCACATAAGAATCCATTCTCTGATTCATTCATTCAGGCGGGACTGCCGGATGCGTTCTTGCGTCGCGGTTGAGTGAAGATCCTAAGCAAATGGTCCTCCTCATTGAACGTGGACCAGTTGTTGATAGTTGGATTTCTCAAGTTCCTCTCATATCCAGCAACTTCCAGGACCAAAGAGCGCCGGTTTACAAATGGCAGTCTGCACCAATGCGAGGAATAGGTGGGAAAAGTCTTAGTCTTGCGGCGGGGAAGGCTCTTGGTGGCACGACTAAAGTTAACGGTCTCATCTACTCTCGATCTGCACCTGGGGAATATAACGCCTGGAAAGACGCTGGAAGAAAAAAGTGGAGCTGGCAGGACGTCGAACCCTTTTTCAAGAAAAGTGAACATTCTCTTTCGCATAGTCAAGCCATTGGTCGTGGTACCCAAGGTGTCATATTATGCAGTGATAAATCAACGAACATGTTTCAAGCAAATTCTTTAGGATCGTGGGTCAATCAAAATGTCCAAACGGAGCAGTTCGATATTGTGCAGAAGTAAATTCAATTCATGATTCATCTGCGTACCTGAGAGCTCAGATTCCTCAGGAATATCGATATGACCACAAGATTCAATATCCCACGCGTTTCGATGGCAAACGACTCTTCTTCTCCAAATGTTGCATGCACTCCTCAAGATGCGACAATATACTCCAATGGCCATCGATGCTCGACGGAAGTTGCATTCCTACCGAAAACTCTTGTATCCAATAGGAAGAATTTAAGCATCTGCACCGGTGCTATCGTTACTGCGCTCGACATTCGTCAAGGAGAAGATGGCCATCTTCGAGCTGTTGGAGTTTGTTTTTCCCCTGATTCTGGCCATCTGGATCACAAGTATTCAGCATTTGCTATACGAGAAGTGATACTTTGTGCGGGGGCAATTGTCTCGCCCCAGCTTCTGTTACTGAGGTGTGTCTATTTCTCGAAGAAATCCAACTTACTCTTCATCATTCAATCTTAGCGGGATAGGTCCGAGAGAACACTTGGAACAGGTCCAGATCCCTGTTTTGAAAAACCTTCCAGGTGTAGGTCAGTGTCTAGTAAGTTCTGAATAGCTCTTGGATCCTCGTCATACTTATAAAATCGATGACCAACAGCAGGATCATATTTCTGTACCTCTGCTGTACAAGGTACCGCTGAAAGACGCTGTCGAAGGTGTGTTGCTGGGCAGCCCATTACGGGCAGCGACCGAATTCCTTAAATACGCAATATTCGGCAAAGGGTTGTTATCCCAACAAGTTCAACAATTCAACATTACTCTTCCTTCAGCGTTACTAGATGAACAATCTCGTATCCCTTCAGACACTCCAGAGACTCAACTCGATGCTCAAGACCCTCAAAATATTCCCGATATTGAGGTTATGTTCCTCCCAGTGAACCCGACGAACCGTACTTTCCAAGGCCTAGGAAGATCTTTTGGAATCTTCTCATACTTATGCACAGTCTTACGCCCTCAGTCGCACGGGTCGCTCCGTTTATCGTCTTCTAACCCTCGCGATCGACCTCGCTGTGACCTTGGTATGTTCAACGACAATGTCGATCGCCTCCCTCTTAGGAAAGCATTGAAGCTAGCACTGGCACTTGCGCAAGAAGTGCGTAAAACCGGGTATCCATTGGAGGACCTTTCCATCCCTGAAGATACTACTGATGAAAGGTTGGACGAATTTTCCAATCAAAATGTGATGTCAACGTTTCACTATTCCTCCTCGTGTCGAATGGATACAGAAGAGAACCTAGGTGTCGTAGACGACGAGCTGAGGGTACATGGTGTTGCTGGTTTGCGAATCGCAGACGCTAGTATTTTTCCGCGTGTTCCGGCTTGCCACATACAGGCTCCAGTAGTCATGGTCGCTGAGAGATGCGCAGCATTCATTCATGCAAACACTGTGTCTACATAGGTCATTCCGAAGGTCACTATGGGAAATATGAAGAGTTTCAGAAATGGAAGTCTATGTATCAATCATGTTTTAAAAGCATCATGTTGTAAAAGCCGACATCTCCCTACTCGGCGAGACCCACCGTGCATCTACATGGCATGATGAACACAAGCCTCCTCATCGACAATGTGCCGAATGTCCATGCAGTGGCCGTGTACGGATGTAATTTATAGCCCCTTGTATGATCCAGAGACTCGCAGAGCAATCCTCAAATCTACAATAAAGGTTTTTACGATGTAGTAACGATCTTCGTGTTTATGATGAAACCCAGAAAGACCCGCAGAAAACCTGCAACAGCTGCCACTGGATCTAATATAGCTTGAGTTTAGTCAATTTTGTCGTTACAAAGATGGTGCACAATACCTCCAGTACCCATTTCCAGTATGGTGGTATTGTATTAACAATATTCCGAATATCTATGCAGGAAAATAGTTAGTTGAATCCAATCGCAAGCCTCACAAACCGCATACCATGCAGAATTGCCAGTTCAGCGCCTTTTATCTGCTTCAACGACGTAGAAATCGTTAATCGTTTGTGAAGCATGTTTGAGCAGCACTCTCCCCATTTCCAATTCACTCGTTGCTTCATCATACACTTCCTCTTCTGCTCCGTCTCCCAAGAAAGGTCGCATCTCTGCGGGTTGAACTCCGTCGGTATCCACCAATTTCACTGCCTCAACTAGTTTAACAAGCTCTTCAAGCTCCCTTTTGAGCTTTTCATACTCCTTGGTACCCTCCTTAGGAGGGCTCAAAGCGGACAATTCGTGTAAGCGTTTGAAGGTGGAGGTCGAGAGCTTCGGCTGCGGATATGATGCTAATAGTGCATTAACTGACCATAATGGTTTTATCGGAAGCCCAAAAGAGTCTACTTGATGTTCTGGGACTAATCTCGATAAATTTTTGAGAGTTCTACAAGGAGACCTGGCTGTAGTTCGCCATGGAAAACAACGACGAACAGGCAACCTAAACATTTGGGACAAAGCTGCGGAGTTTGAAAATTAATCCCTCGGTGTTTTCCGTTATCCTCGACCACACACATTCATTAAGCATCTCATTATGTTTTGGACTTCAATAGCTCTCTCTTCTGCTGCACCGCCGAATATTGGAAAATCTCTTAGAAGATTGTTACCGAGAGCACTTCCGCCATCATTGGTTGCCCATCCTGGAAACTTGTATGAAGTCTTGTCACGGACGCCTTCAGGTGGAGTCGGGAAGCGCGTGTACCAACTTCGATGGTCCCAAAAAACATATCCGACTGCTATTGGGTCGTAACGAGGTCACAATTCAAATGTGAGGGTAAACATGGTAAAGCCTGGGGAAAGCTATTCTGGAAAGGTATTTAACCTTCATCGTTCGAATGTCGAAGCGTGGCTGAAATAATGATATGTGATGACTCTAGGGCGGCTAGTTAGTACTGCGGAAGAGAGAATCAGAGGCTCTCTGAAGTACACTTGGGCAGAGGGACAATCACAGGTCATGACACCAAAGACGGTGTGTGATCGCGTTGTTTCAACTTTTCATACCTGACTCTTGCTTCTTAGGTTACCTCAACATCGTAGAGATACTATTAGGTCACCACATCGGATTTCCCACTACTCTTGGTTATGTCTACTCGGCATCCTATAAATCACGGTAATAATATCAGGACTACGCCGACAAAGTGTCACGGTAGAAATGAATAAGTCGTTTCTAAGTCTTGATGCTCTCAAATATATTTGGTGTCCTAGGACGAGCAGCAGAAATCAAAGAACATTTCTTGTTCGGTTGGATCAAAATATATATTCAAATAACATCGCCTCTAGGTGCACCGGGGAGACGGGGAGCCAGTTCCTTAGCTTGAGTAGTCTGTCTTCGTTTGCGGTGTTCCGCTAATCTCACTAGAGAAGGTAGTTGGAAGGGTGTGATACAGTTTGAAAAGTAAAGCTCAACTGGCAAATATATCTCTGTGCAATATGAATCTCTGATGAGTTGCAGATGGTGATGGAGTTGCGAGAGGTGAAAGAGATCCTGACAGCTTGGGTGATGGTAATTTCGACGTTCCCTCGTCCTTCTGCTTCTCGTCGTCCTTCTTGTCAGACTCTTCCCTTGCCGACTTTTGTTTTTCTTCTTCCTTCTCCTTATCTGCTTTCTTTTTCTTTTTCTGCTTCTCCTCCCACTCTTCTTTCACTTTAGCAATCTCCTCAGGTCTGATGTCTAATTTTCGCGCTCCATCGCTACTTTCACCAACCGAACTCAGACTGGCGAATCCGCGGTCTGTCAGATGACTGTCGCATGTATAGAGAAAATCCACGGTGTTGATGGTGGCTAGTACCTAAATATACATACGTCGTTTGGTCGTCAGTCTTGGTAGATGTTTAGAAGGGACTACCCAGCACCGTTGTCGTTGGTTTAAAGCATACCCAGCACGCTTTCGGTGTTCCAGTGGTTCTCTTATAATACAAATTGGTGAATGACATGGAAAAAGATTGTAAAGACAATGGTGAGAAACTTTCTTGGGTCTTTCTCAGCTCGATAAGTAATTGTTCCTTTGTAGCTAAAGCTCAAAATTTCGGATCGATGAACGGTAATTTCAACGAAGGATGCGAGAATGTCCGAGTCGACACGCGCGTGAAGAATATCCCATCGGAAGAGCCGGAAAGCTCCGGTTTATCTTCGATTTCCTCGTTTATAAGTTTGGCCTTCTGACCATAACTAGTCCCAAATAATTCCTCTGATCTCTCGTCATGTCTGACACCGTTGGAAAACCTATCAAATGCAAAGCCGCTATCTGCTGGGGAGCTGGGGAGCCTCTCAAAGTGGAAGAAGTTGAAGTAGCACCTCCTCAAGCTCACGAAGTCCGGATTCGTATTCTTTATACAGGTTAAATGCGCGAATGCTTCGAATTTCTATCCGGAATCTCACTTTATATGCACACCAGGTATCTGTCATACCGATGAATACACTCGCAGTGGCAAAGACCCTGAGGTGAAAACGCTATCCCTTTTACTTCAATATACTGACGCGATCTTCCATCTAGGGTTTGTTCCCTGTCATCCTTGGCCATGAAGGTGGAGGAGTGGTGAGTCCATATACCGCTTCTCTCCCGATCTTTACCGATTGATAAACAAGGTCGAATCCATTGGTGAAGGCGTTACTAGCGTCGCAGTTGGAGACCATGTTATTCCTTTGTACACTGCTGGTGAGTCATCAACCTTCATTACTCGCCTCAAAATGCCCACTTTCTATCGTGATTATTTAGAATGTAAAGAGTGCAAATTCTGCAAGAGCGGTAAAACCAATCTGTGTGGCAAAGGTACTTACATGCTTATATTGACATTCTTGATCATTCTTCACTCAGCGCTTGTTATCACAGTCCGAGCCACGCAAGGAAAAGGTTTAATGCCCGATAGCACCAGTCGCTTTACAAAAGACGGTCAACCCATTCATCACTTTGTCAGTATTTGAATTCGACATCGTAACCTAATCGACGAAGTTCATGATTGCCAACTTGCAGATGGGAACATCTACTTTCTCGCAATACACCGTTGTCGCTGACGTCTCCGTTGTTTCTGTTGATAAGAAAGCACCTCTTGAAAAGGTTTGTCTCCTTGGGTGTGGTATTACCACCGCTTGGGGTGCTGTGGTCAAACAGCCTGGTATCAGTACGTGTAGTTTTCCGCTCTCCTTCATGGTTTCAACTGATTCAATGACTCCGTATTAGAAGGATCCTCGGTTGCTGTTTTCGGATGCGGTGCTATCGGTCTGGGAGTCATTGCTACCTCTGCCCTTGTCGGTGCTAGTAGCATCATTGCTGTCGATACCAACCCTGGAAAAGAATCATGGGCAAAGAAGATGGGCGCTACGCAGTTTATTAATCCTACCACTCTACCAGAAGGCAAGAAGATTCAAGACCATCTTGTGGAAATAACCGACGGTGGACTGGATTACACCTTCGACGCTACCGGCAATGTCTCTACGAATCCTTCCTGTCTCTGAATGTGTATGAACTTACGTTTACCATAGGTTCACGTCATGCGTGCTGCTCTCGAGGCCTGTCACAAGGGATGGGGTGTGTCTACTATCATCGGGGTGGCCGCTGCAGGACAGGAAATTTCCACACGACCGTGAGTTCATGGCCTTTCGGGATCTTCATATGGGGGTCCTCATCAGATGACATATAGGTTCCAACTAGTCACCGGACGTGTATGGCGTGGGTCTGCATTCGGTGGTGTCAAAGGAAGAACTGAGATACCCGGTCTTGTTGAAGGTCTTGCATTTTACGAACTACCTACGGTTATAAACACTGAGATCACAAATAGATTATCTCAACGGCAAGGTTAAGATCGACGAGTATGTGACTCATCATCGAAAATTCCTGGAAATTAATGACGGTTTCAATGATATGCATGTACGCAAAGCCACTCTATCTGGTTCTAACCTAATCTTCTATTCTATTCTAGGCTGGCGATTGTATCCGTTGCGTTGTGGACATGACAGTTCTTTGAGCTTGGAGAACAATCACAAATTAAGAACTGTAACGATATTGTATACTTATCAATATTCCATCCCTATATTGTACTGGTGTATCAAACGAATATACAAGAAGTTTTCAAACACCTTTGTCTATCATGATGCGCTCATCTCTGCCCAAAATCGCACGCCAAAGTACCCGTAATGCTGCATTTACTTCTCGTCTTCGAACACCGCTTCTTTTCCACAAGAAGCGTATCAATCCAAAAATGCAAAACAGGAATGACACGTCCAAGCACAGCCGCCTTAAAACAATCATTGAAGGCGATCTGTTTTCATTTCTGGCGAAGAAACGGGATAGTTGCTTTAGGCGCTCAATGGCACGAGATATGGGATTCAGGACTGAGGTCCACATCCCTAAATCATCAAGGTCCCATTCCGTGTGCGATTCGTGAGGGGGGCTTCCCCGTCCAACTCCCCACGTCGGCGTGCCTCTCGGGCTCGCCCCGAGGTATGACCTTGAAGGAAGAGGCGAAACAGATTCGAGAATTTCTAACCGTTCCGTGACTGCTGCTAGTTGAGATTGAACACTTTCTACAGCACGTTCCATTGCCAGTGTGGAAGCTGGCCTAACAACACCATACTGCCCGAGTGGAAGAGATTGTGCCTGATGACGGTACTGAGGATGGGCTGGAAAGAGGCCTTGCGGCGGAGACGTCATTCCCTCCCGAGACGATTCTGAGAAACCTACGTAAGAGCTGCCAACTGGATAAAGCGAAGATGGGATCGAGGTCGGCGACGGCTCGGCGAAAGCAGAAGGGGTATCAAAGCCCGGAAGTGGCTGGATAGCAGGTATGCTATGATTTGGAGGTGGCGACATGGCTAATGAGCCTGCCATTGGCGTACGATACCGATGGGAAGACAGTGAGGATTGCGGTCGATTAAGTATAGATGCTCCGAGATCAGGACGAACAGGTAATTCTTTCGCTTGGTCTTCTCTTTCTTCCTCATCTTCGTCCGCATCTTCGTCCTCGTCTGATTCTGAATCTTCAAATTCTTGTTGATGCTGACGGTCGGAGGTTTGAGTCTGGCTAGCGTGTATGAATCCTGAGCTTCGTACTTGTCCGTCATCAGATGAGCCGGAAGAATCTGACTTTAATGAGTGGGAACTAACGGATTCTTTGAAGGAAAATCAATATACCAACGATGGAAAATCAAGTGCCGCTCACTGTTCATGATGATATGAGATGCTTCCCCGTTGTACGACTCTAGTTCCTGTACAAGATTTCTGGCCATTGTTTTATCTGAATACTTTCGCAAAACCTTTGAAGAAGTTGTATCAGTGAGGGGTATGAAGAGTAGATTGTGAACTTTGAAACCTTCAAAAGGGCTTCAATATAGAGCCATTTGGCTTCATACGAGTTTAAATCTTTATGCTTTGCCCATGCATCCCTGTAAGCTTTTGTCAGTTCTGAGCGGATATAAGAATTAACGCCACGTACCACTTTGCCCGCGCAAGCATATCCCACATCGCAGGTCTTGGTGACTTGACATTGCCAACAGTTGCTGAAGGAACCCCATTGGTATACTGCTCGACGCCCTTGAAACCCAGAGTAAACATACCTTGCTTGTACAAACTGTTATGATAAGGAAACATTCAGAGAGGGGACCTTCAATGAATTGAACACTCCATACCTATACATAGTGAGCTTTTCTTCATAGTCGGTTTGTATCTGGAGAAGGAACGTTAAAATATTGTTCTAACAAGGGATCTAACGCAGTACGACCCACCGGGCCAGTCTTGGGTAAACCTTGGACAATTTCCACCGCACGGTCAAACTGAGCATCTAGAAGAGACATGTGGATTCGTCGATAGGGTGAGTGAGTGAAGAAGTTCAAAGCTTTGAGAGCATCAAATTCATGCGTGTTCAACGCCAAATTTTACACGTGAAATTGACGCGGCGGAGGATAAACCGGGTCTGAACAGTCTGAGGTCCGATTCCGGGGCCCCGGTCAGTCTCGCATTCTCACAATACTTTTTCTAGTCCATAGTCATAATCTGCAATTGGAATGTCCAGTACATATTTGCAGTCAACAGATCAATACTACAAATCGGACTACATAACAGCTAAGAGTCATCGAGTAATCGATGTTTACAAGATGATCTGTTGTCCTCAGGGGACTAAGGCTACATGTAACCCCTTCACGCAGGATATACATTTAAACCTGGGTTCAACCATTCAAAGGTGGCGACGCCTTCATAGCTTTCCTCCCCCTTCTTCCCGCCAGAAATCAGACCCGTCCATCTTTGATAAATGGCAATATCTGGATTCACGCCCGTTGGAACTATCAGAAATTCGAATTCCGTTCCATCGTCTATGATATAGTTCAACGTCCAGCCGGAAGGCGCAATCGTGCCTTCTGCACCAGCCATTTCGCCGGTAGGGCGAATAATGCTGATATCCGTGGTCTTCGACCCGTCGACAGAGCATTGATTTTGCAACACAGCATTGTCGGTGGCGAGGTATCCTGTGTTGAATACAATGGTCGAATCAAGAGGCGTTGCAGAGACGTAGGAGAGGGTGTATGGGCCTACTTCAGCGAAACCGAAATACCAGGAGGATATGAATTCGTTCAAAGCAAGAGGCATCCAGTTTTGGTCGTGGTACCCGTTACCCGTGAACTGGAGTCGTGTCCCGTTGATTCTGACATCTACATTTACTGTGCCACCTATTATAGTAGTTGACAGCACGTAAGATCGCTGGGTGGCGGGAATGAATATCTTTAAATCTCACCCGGAATAGCTACTGCCCAACCAAGCTGGTTGAAAAGGACTTGTTCGGCGTCATTCAAAGTTTTAACGGGTTTGACCACGTCGAAATAAGGACTGTCGGTAACATTACATCCGTAGTGATTTGCTCGGTTGCTCGTGAAATTCATCGAGCCAGATATTCCGTAGGGCGCATCAGGAGCGTTGAAGGTCACAGCCATTGTCTTTAGGTCAGAAGAGATCTGGAACGCCCCAACGGTACCCCAAGTTCCTGTCACGGAGTTGTTATTCCCTTCAGAAATATTACCAGAGGTGGCTGGAACAGTAAGACTAAAGTTGTTGCCGTTGGAAAAGAATCCATTGATGGTAATGTAATATTCAGGGAGAGAAGAATGGTTGAAGTCCGCGAGGATCGAGTATCCTGTGAAAATGCATAGGTGAGATCAACCGGAGCAGACAAAACTAATGGGTGAAGCGGTTATGAACCTTGGTAGAACAGGAACTGAAGTACAGGTCCGGGAGTTCCTGGGGATTGAGAAGCCCCAACAGCGCTTCCCCACCACCATTCTACCGCGGTGTTGGTGAGATTCGGTTGAATATACTGTCCATCAAAAGAGACAGCGTGGGCAAAGTTTGAAAGGACTACTATTGCGAAAAATTGATCAATGTTAGAACTGGCTGTAATGAAATGCCAACCTGAAGCGATTAATAGTGAATGAGCGATCTTTTTGGATGCAAACATCATTAGAAATGACAAAGGGAAGGAAGGTAGAGCGAGAGTAAAGAAGTTCACCTGCCCCCAGGGTGTTCGTTACACCCCTTTATATACTGTCCAGGTGTCGACCGTCGTTCTGCTTGTCCTTGGCATATAGCCCCGAGCACAGTCAACTTATGATTGCTAGGAAGATTGCAGAATGATTGCAGACAACTCACAGTGAATGTCCTGAAGCCGCCACAGGCGGAACTGACCAGGCGGATCTCGTCAAACCTGTGTCAAGTTTTCAAAGCGGAAACTGGGGAGGGGAAACCGGGCTATTTCTTTCTCGCGAGCGGAGGCCAGGTGGAGGCACAACAAGGTTGTAATCGGAAGTTCTGAAAGGCCTATTACAGGTCCTCATGGTCCTCGAAATATTCCGGGAATTACGCTTAGATAGACTCGACGTTTCTGATGATCCCGAATTCTCTCCTGAGCTGCGGAGGTCTTGGCCATCTCGTTCTTGGTCATTGACCCGGTAGACATGCTTCCGAGCGCGAAAGTGAATGAAAAGGCAAATGTAAGTGATCTTGCTGATAATTTATCACGATCTTGACTTGCGCCGTAGAAATAACTGCTGGTGTTTGTGGGCCCTCGTAGCTCGCCATCTTTTTACCTAGACGGCACCGTGTGCTTGATTTCTGAAAATTTTAATTGTGGGTTCTTCCTAGGAAAGACTCGAGGCGGGCCGATCCTGGACCGATTAATTGTCAGTTCCACACTTGCAAGTCAACATCGACGTTGCTCTTTCTTTTTGTTAGGAAACCGTATCTTATACGCTCCTAATACTAGAGAAAATTGAACTTCTCTGCTCTTCTTTGCTTTGCTTTTGGGACGACAAGAGCACACGTACTGTAAATTTATCATTGACGACATCAGTTCACGGTGCGTACTAAAATTTTTACAATATCTACATACGATGCTAAAAAGCTCTCAAAAGGTCAGATTCATGAATAAGAATCCTTTCGTTGCTCAGTCAGCATATACCCCTCCTCCTCCTCTACCACCTGGGCCTCCTCCGCCTCAGCCTACACAGCCAGACTATTCTGCTTATTGGGCTGCTGTACAGCAGCAGCAGCAGCAACAGCCTCAAGCTGGATCATATGCTCCACAGCAATGGCCAGCCCAACCTCGTCCTCCACCTGAACAAAATCCTTTGTACGCCAATTATGGATACGGTCCTCAGAACCAATGGCAAAGGCAGCAGCAGCAGCAACAACAACAACAGCAACAATTCCATGCACCACCTCCCGTCGTTCAACCACCTCCCCCTCCGCAAGCAGCTCCCGGTTATAACCCTTATCAGCCAGCTGTGAACTACGCACAACCTTACATTCCGCAGGCTCCCCAGGCAATGACGCAGATACAAGCGCCTTATAATTCCATGGCCAGACCACTACAAGTTCCTTCTCAGCCCATGTTCAACCCTCACATTCCCCCGCAGCCTGTTCCGTCGATGCAACAGCAGCAGCAACGGCATGTCAACCATGCTTCTCCTCAACACCAACCACCAGCGAAGCGTCAGCGTTTCGACGGACCTTCCCACAATCAGCAACCACAACAACGACAAAACGGTCCGCAACAGCAGTTTCAACCCCCCCTTCCACCTAATCAACCATCAGGTGCTTTCTCGGGCGGACGTGGAGGAGGACCTGGGTCGAATCAGATGCCCCTCGGTGGTAGAGGCGGCAGAGGCGGCAACTTAGGGAATATGACACGCGGCAGAGGTAGTTCGATGAACGCAGGACGAGGTGGCGGGATGGGTAATAGAAATACTAGAGGTGGGGCCAGCTTTAACGTTGGACCGAATAATTCTGGACGTGGCGGTAACGGAGCTGGTTTGAGAGGTCACAACTCTCGAGGGCACCTTGGCCCGAGTAAAGACTTCCACAATAGACGAGGTGGAGGATCGTTTAACGCTGGAGCCGGTGGGTCATTTTCACATCAAAATCCCTCTTTTCGTGGACGTGGATACAGTCATTCAAATTCCAATCGCCCTCAGCGGCATGATGGAAATAATGCAAATGTATCTACTAAAGAATCGAGTGCACCCGGTGTCGTCTCTGGTAAGAAAGATGAGAACAGACGAACTCTCACAGATTTCAAGATGATGGGGCTGGAAATTCCTGAGCTCTCATGGATTTGGGGCATAAAACATGACGATGACTCTCATGCTGAAGAAATTGACCAGTCATCCCAAGCGACGGTCAAGATGGAAGAAGACGAGACCATAATCATGGCTTCCGCTGATTCGATCGAGAGTGATGCAAAAATCGAGCCTCGCAGGTCTAATACAGCTCGCGAAGCTGAACACAAGGAGACTGACACAGACTCTAAGGTCATTGTCAGCGGCAGTGCTCCTCACTCTCGCATCCGCATCTATTTCCACACTCCCGTTTCTGCGGATGATTCTCATCCTATCGTTCCTAATTCTCTATCTCTTGGTACCGCTCCATCTGATTCCCGAAAAGGAAAGCGCAAAAAGTTGGATGACGACGATGATGGTGACGGTGAGGATGGGCGTCGGCCTCCTCCGCCCATGAACGACGATCGTTCTAGCGTTGCGGCTAGTGTCACGCATAGCGTTGCTGAGAGTGGAAGCGAGGCAGACTGGCTCATGGCTGCTATCACTGATGGTGAACAAACGCAGCCAGATCCTGATGCTGAGGGCGACGAAGACGACGATGAGCGTTTACATGTCAGCGAGATTGTTGAATATCACGATAATATGTCTGAATTGGGCGAGGTAGATGATCACGGTGGTGAGTGTCGTCTGCTTTGCGTTTTGTAAATAGCAACTAGTGTGGATGAACCTCCTTTCGGGAGGCTGCCATGACGCACACAACTAACTCCCTTTCAAAAGCCTCTCAAGGAAAAGATGATGGCGCCGCTTCCGAGAATCATACTTTTTCTGCATCTGTCGATGTTACGGCTAATGTTTCTGAAGAGAATGAAGCAAACGATGGAAAAGTCGAAGGGACAGACAACGCAGATAGTATTTCTGCGATTGGCTCACCTTCCCATGCTCTTGTCGATGTCCATTCCCTTTCTTATATTGATGATACGCATTCCATGGCATCTAATACTGCGTCTGTGTTTGAAACTATATCTCACGTCTCCGTTCCTTACGCTTCTTGCTCTCACAGTGGCGAACATGTTGATCGTACTGAACGTGCTAATCCCCAGGTTCAACCTATTGCAGCGCCAACAGAAAATCCAACAAAGACTGCTGCTTCCTCAGATTCGACAGAAAACACAACAACGACTGCTGCTTCGTCGGATCTGCAGTCAAAGTCTCAACTAGAATCTTCAGAACGAGGTGACTCAGAGCATCTGCCCGAGCCTCCAGCCTCTCCTGTGTCCAACACTTTACTATCCGCTTCCTCTTCGTCGACCTATGGCGACTCCAATTCGCATAACTCGGATAAGGACCAATTGGCCACGCAAGCACCTTCTGCGAACCGTCTGTCTATATCTTACTCGAACGGAAACAGACGCATGGTGATCAATGCGGAAGTAGTTGAAAAGATGGAGATATACCGCTCTGAGGGTCGCATTGAGGCGAAAATGAAGATACACCGTAACCCAGATAATACTATACAGGGAATCCTGGTATGTCTCAATCTTGGCATCCTTTCACATTTGCATCTCTTATATCCTCCTCTAGGTGGAAGGCCTTTCGGATGTAACGAAGTCATATGTTCCCCTTCCCTTCCATGAAAAGAGCGAACAGGATGGTTCGGACCCTACCTTACCACCATTTATCAATGATTCGGCATCTACGACTCTCACTTTGGTTGCCCACCTAGATACAAAGCGCCCCCTTTCCGAGCCTAGATGGGTTAGAACCGGCGATATTCAGGAATGGCTGAGGAGCATGTTTGGCCGCATGTTCTGGGTATCTGGTGATGCTGCCGATGGATGGGAGAAAAAGATCACAGTAGTAGATCCAGATCCGGTAAGTTCTTTTACTTGCATTCCAACCGTGATTTGAAAAATTTACTGCTGTATGTGCTAGCCACCAACTATTTGGACAGTCCTAGAGGGGTGGGCGCAAAATTCTCCTGTTGGTGTGCCTACCGAACGACATCGATTCTTAAAGACCCATCTAACAGAAACTGAGAATCTTTTGGAGATTCTCTTGCGTCTTGTACGTGGCGAGCGAGCAACAGCTTTCTCTTCTGCGTCTACGATATCTGCACCATCGGTGTCCGGGCCACTTCTCTCTGCACTTTCTCAAGCTACTGCACATGGGTCTCAACAGACCCACGTTTCGCTTGCTGTTCTCGCAATGTACCAAATGAGCACCGAATACGCCACGAGAGCTTCGGGTGAGAATGGGAAGAAGGAAGTTGACGAACGGATTGGGGAAATAATCCGCTGTCTTCCTTCACATCTTATTTATAAAAGCTTGGACGGTATTTTCAAAGAGTGGCGTGTAGAAAAGAAGGGGCGATGAGGTTTAATTCTCGTTGGTAAACAGCTGTATCCATTTGTCACTTATCACCAATGAGGCCAAGCTTAAGTACACATATCACTATATGTCATGGGCCTTGATTAAGTTTCGTACGGAATACAACGAGATGGAAATATGCAGAACGATCATCTTCATTCCGTCATTTGCACATCTTCGTCAGTAGTTGCTGCTGGTGCAGGAGCAGTAGCAGGTACATCTTTGGGAACCATTGTGTCAAGGAATGGCTGTATGGTTTCGCCCTCTAGGATACGGAAACTGATACCAGTGGTATTTTCATGTACGCTCGGAGCTCCTACAATACCAATGGATGTGTTATTGACATTGAGATCTTTGTCCTGCTGTAGAGTTTCACGGAGGGCATGTAGACCATGTTTGATAAGATCTTCCAATGAGCCTAATACAAATGGTTAAGGTAATATCCAAAAAATAAGTGATTAGTGACATACAATCTGCGAAACTCTCGTAATGCTTCTCCAGATATGTTTTTGCACTCTGGCTTCTCGCTCCAATCGACATTGCGTAGTATTCGTACGAGTTCCCAGATGGCGAGAATTCATATAGGTGAGGACCCGATTTATCTTGTCCTATGACGAGGAACCCAACACCGTACGGACGCCTCCCATATTCCTGGGTGTTCACCTGGGCCTCTAAGAAACTCGACGTAAGAAAAGAATGAGAATTCAGTGTTTCATACATACTGTCGGCAATTGCGGAAACGAGACGGTTCACGGGTACTGGACGATTGAAAGCCATCTTTGAGGACATGGCCTGCTGCCGCATGAAGTTACTGCAGAATCCAATTGAGTAGGACATATCTCACTGATTTAGATAACATACCTGAGGACCCGCGCATCGGAAGTCAAACCAGCAATCGCAATCCCGACATGATCGTCTATTCTGAACATCTTCTGTTGGTACGATGCAAGTTCTCCAGTAGACCTCTGAAAGTTCCATGAGCGCGATCGATAGGAAAAACGTGGTCAGTACAGACTTTGAGTGCCAGGAGAACTGAGTGGGTTTTCGAACGCAAGCCTACGGCAGCTGAACCCTGCTTGACAGCTTCCAGAGCATACTCGACTTGGTGGAGACGACCTTGGGGTGAAAAAACAGTGTTGTCAGAGTCATAAGTGTTGCGGAACTGCTCGTCTAAGTAAGTAGCACGTTTAGAAAAGTTAGCTGTAGCCATCGTACCATTCTCGAAGAAAAGAGAATGAAAGAATGGAACTAGGAGGGAAATATCTGGGTGACGCGTCTCAAGATCTCAACGACCATCCCGGGCGCTTACTGGACATGCCGGGCCGGATAGCATTCAAGCGTCAAAGTAATTTACACACGCCTATATCTAAGTGTAGTAATTGGCACATACATATGGATGGTTCGAAATTCAAACTTTGCTCAGTGAATTGATGGATAAAGGTATAGTGTGAAAATCATACCAGCCTACGTTTGAACCTCTCGAAGTGCAGAAAAGATTAGAGCGGTCAAACATCTCCTGGACAGAATCCATGTCGTTCGCTTGTTCTATAGCTTCTCCTACAGTGCAAACTCTGAGGTGATGGAGTCGAGGAAGAATCAGGCGACGCAAGAATTGATCCGGTTTTTCCAAGGACAAAGACAAATCCAGCATATTGGGCAACACAAGGTTTGACAGGGGAACGTGTACTGTGGATCTGCGATCGAACTCGGAACTGAAGCTGACCTTGCACCTTTCAAGAGATACACAGAGGGAGATGAATTCCAAAGTGTGCTCAAAGTCCAGGAGGGTAACTTCAGTCAGCTCCAAACTTCGAATACTTGAGAGTTCAAAAATTGTGAGAAATTGTTCCAAAGGACACCCCGGTTGTGGAAAATGGGCTCCATTTGGCATTTCCCAACACGGAGACGGGGAGTCTGGTGTGACTAAAGCAGACGGACCTGTGTACATTCTCCCACCTTCCAAGGTAAGAAACTGTAGGTTTGGCGTTTGTGCATGCGGGGCTTCAAAGAAAGATTGCAGTAAATGCGCAGGACAATTGATGAATTCCAGTTTGTACCATCGCACTGCACTTTTACGAAGGATAGCAATGGTGATGGCAATATTAGCCTCAACCCGCATTTGAAGGTCACTTCTGTTCTTGTCATTATTGGAGTAATATGAGGATGACAACCAACTATTCCTAAAGATGATCTTCAGGGATAGGGGTTCAGTTGACCCAGCGCGCTTCAACCACACTGAAAGAACGCTCAAGGCGTGCGAAGGGAACATCGAAATATCCAAGTATATCCGGACTGCCGACCATAGGAGGGGACACAGTTTCACAATTGACCGCCATCGAGTGTTGACGGCTCCAAGTACAAAAGGCACTAGAACCGGATCACTCTCTTCCAGCGATTCCTCAGCAAGAACAAAACAACGTGAGAATATCTCCCTGAGGACCTCGTCGGGGACTCTATTAATAGGCGCCAACAGGGCGGAATGCAGAAAAATATTCTGGTGAATAAATCGAAGTTCCAATTCGACTCTGTCCGTGACATTTTCCAGGGCAAAGATGTTTTGGCCGACGTTACGATACGCAGGCTCAGCCACCTGTAGAATTTCTTGTATTTTGCACGCTTCTCCTGTAGAGGGTCGGTCTCCTGCTTCTATAAGCTCCTCTATCCGGTCTAGGGTTGGGCCGAGAGATTGAACCACGGGAAAACGAATAGTGTACTTGGCAGCGGGAAGTAGCTGGTATGATTCAGAACCTCAGTCGAGACAACGAACAACATAGTTAATAATAAACCTACTTTTAAGTCGGTGTTTTCAGAGGTGAACTCGAATGCGATATACTTTATATAGACTTGAGACGGGCTCATCGAGACAGAGGGAACTCGTGGAGCAATGAAAGCTAGTCGCTGGTCGGAAGATACAAGGAGAGACCTGTGTAAATCCATGTAGTTCGCCAAAGCCCATTCTTCCTTTGATAACTGCTGCAGCACCAGGCGTAAAACGCACAAATCATCTTCAAGTGTTTTGTACTGTTTTTCGAGTGTTTTGATATGCTGCTGTATCAGTACAATATCCATCGATGATGGACAAGCATTGGTTCCTAGGATTTTGTCGACGGGAGAAGTTAGTTGATGGAGCTGGTCGAATATTTTCCGAGGGGCGAAGCAGAATCTTGACTAGCAGTCACGAATATGTCAAATAGTCCTCGGAACCTCTTATTCGTTTTGTACTTGCCTGGCGCTTGAAATGAGCGAAACAACTATTCCACAGATCAGTCTCGTGTACGTATTGAACTCCGAAGCTATATGTTATATTATTCGCATGGATATCCGATGGGAGTGCATCCGGGCTCGCAGGAATATTGGGGGGTAAAGCAAACGGCGAATCAAGACTGTGGGCATGGATGAGTCATATGTCAACCGTTGACTTGGGAGGATTGACCTACACGCCTGCAGCATGAATACTCTGGGACGACTGGACTATAGTCGTGTCGAGCGCAATATCGAAATCGAAAGGGGAGTACACGTCAAAATCGTCGTATATCGCGGCCTCCATCAAAGTATCAGCTGGGAGGCACTGTCATTGTGGGTCCAACGGTGAGAGGATCAACGCCGCCATAAAATTCAATAAAAATACTAACTTGGACATCTGAATCACATGTAAGTAGCACCTAACCTTCGTTTATTATTTGTAAGTAGGGTCTTGAATTTATGTAGATATACAACCGTACGCAATACCGCTTTACCTCTACTGTAGGGTACTTTTATTAATCTTTGTTCCTCCAGTGAGCCGTTGCATATGCAAAGCTCTCCAAGCTCTTGCTGCCGCTCCCGGCTTGCGAAGAGTTAAGAGAACGTGTATCATGGCGCTTAGGACCATGACACTTCCCGCTTGATGAGCCGCTGCTAGAGGGACGGGAACCAATTGAAGAAGTGTCGTGATTCCTAACAGTAATTGTATATTCACTACTGCAAACGCTGCAGTTACTGCAGTCCGTGTCAATGGTGGTAAAACTGCATGCATACTCCTTGCTCTGAGAAATAAAAGAGTCGTGCCGAGGTAGGAGGTCATAGCCTGTACATTCAGAAAGCGAGTTGAGTCTTTTTCTTGCCAAGTGTCGGCAAGACTCACCAGAACGCGATGATTAAATTGAACGGTGGTGGGATTTTCAAACACGTTCCTCCACCACTTGTCTGATCCATCTGCACGTTTGGCATAAGCCAGGGACATGAGCTCGTCTTTGGGAGGGGCCAATCGTCCGCCCATCAGAGGAAACTCATTATAAAGTAAACCAGCATCGAGGCCAGCGACGAACGCGCCTATGAACGTCACGAATTGGATACGGAAATAGATATTAAAGCTTACCAGACAGCGCGGTCAAAAAGATAAGTCCTGTCAAGACCCATGATCTAGCCTTGAAACGCATCACAGCAGGAGAATTGAGTGCTTCATTGAAGGCCGACGTTGTGAGACCCATCCATTGCGCTCCTGTCGCATACTTCCATTCCTTGACAATAGCCAAACCTGAGCTGAACATCCCCGCATAAAGCAAAAGAGCTAGGCCCAAATGTGCCGCCAGACGATACTGAGAGACACGAGGAACCGCTCCAGGTGTCTCCATCAACGCATCATCTAAGCCAGATTTGACCATGTACCATCCGAGACCACCTTGGGCACCAATTAATAGTGCAAGCCCGCCAAGTTTATTAGCCAGAGGTTTCGAGATTCTTTTCTTGACGGCAAAAAATACCAAGGGACCAACAAACGCGACACCAATCAAACGACCGAGGACGCGATGTCCCCATTCCATGTAGAAAATACGCTTGAAATCCTCAAGTTGAAACGAATGGTTCAATCTAAGCGATATATGTCAAGCATCCCTCAACGATAGCAAACCTGCGATAGCGTACAATTTAAATTCCGGTGTGGCCCTGTACTTTTCAAATTCTTCTTCCCATTGTACTTGGGACATGGGAGGTAGTATTCCCGCGACAGGCTTCCATTCTGTGATACTGAGACCAGATTCGGTCAAACGAGTCACACCACCGACGACAATGATAGCGAAAACGAGTGTGGAGGACGCCAGTAACCACAAGCCTACAGACTTGGGCGGAAGTATTGGCAAAATTTCCGAGTCTCCGGACTGCGACTTATTGGTCGAGAAGAATCGTTTTTCTGCAGCAAGGGTGTCTTTCTGAACATTCAAAGTAATAAAACGGGTGGGTGATGAGGAGAAACTGTTCTTGAAGATGTCCGAAAAGGGAGACCGAGTGAAGGCAAGACGCGGATTTGTGCGTGAGATTCTGGAGGAAATAGCAGAAAATCTGAGGGAACTACGCGACCAAAGGCTCCTCGACCATCTTAGGGAGGTTGGGAGGGTGTTTCGAGCCCTCAGACAGGACGATTGCATGGAAAGTGGTATAGGTCTAAAGACCAATCCAGGCAGTCGAGGTCGAGACTTTGCTAATCCTCATCGGGCCGTTCGGGTCGAAAGTTCATGTCACATTCTATGGAGTATTATAAACCATGTTCTCTCTTTCTCGACAGTGTCTACGAACGGCCGTGCAAGTTCGCAGGTTCTCCGCGACTTCATATGTATCAAATGCAGACACAACTTCTACCCAAGGAGAACAACATATACGGGCGAAGCTGACTGAGAAATTTAAACCAACCACATTGCGAGTTCAGGATGTTTCTGGTGCGTGAACTAAGTCTTTTTTACTTTTTCTTAGTACTGAGCTATCATCATTATAGGCGGTTGTGGCGACTTTTACGCAATAACCATCGCAAGCGAAGCATTTAAAGGCTTGCCTATGATCAAACAGCATAGACTCGTCACAGAAACATTAAAGAAAGAGATAGAAGGGATTCATGGGCTACAAGTATGTCATATTCTTTCTGTTAATGGTTTATACTGAACATATGATTAGATACAGACTCATGTAGAATGATACACAATAGTTTGAACCTCCACTATTCAAGGCATCACCGAGCTGTCAATCATGCACATGCCTCAGCAACGTTGATGCCATGTATGTACCGATGAAGTTTGATCAGCTCAAGAGTTGCCTAAAGTTCTCCCAATCTCCATATCCGATTACGATGACGTCCGTACTTGTCGAAAGGGACCTGGAAGTTATACTATTTTTGAAAGCTTGATCAGTGTGATAGATTCCCGATTATAGATATTTCGATTTGGGTCGTCCATGATCTACGAAGTGTAACGTTGGTCATTTGGAATGCATGAGGAAACTAATCATACCTCTGCCCAGGTAAACTTCTTTTTTAACAAACCAAAGAATCGTTTATCAGCCTGCACAAATACCCTGGATCAGTGAAGATAGCATCGACAGAAGTTCAGTCAATCATGACAACCTTCCGCTAATCGCGAGAATATGTATCAGGGCACATCGCTCCAGTGAAAAGCAGAATGTTCATACGCGTTTTTTGTAGCAAAAGAACACTTGTGTCTTTTCCGTGGCGAGAGCATCAAGTGTCTGAACAAGCAGCGGGAACGCTGGTTCGAAATACACGCAATCTGCTGCCAGTATCACGTCTGGAGACGGGATTGCGGCAGGTATCGACATTCCCCTGCAGCAGTTTCGGATCATTGACTCGGTGTGCGGGAGAGAATGAAGGACGGACCAGTCTAATTCGGCTACAACACAATTACATTGCAGGCTATTCATGGATAGGTTTTGCTGCATGATATCGAGAAGAGGTCTGGAAGTATCGCTTCAGCTATTATCCAATACATACCATGCATGGTGAAGAATCTACGCTTGATCTGTGATCCAAACTCTGCTCGCGCCTAACTTGGCCGCTATTAACCCAACGAGTCCGGTTCCACTGCCAAGTTCCACAACGCATTTCCCTTGTAAAAAGTTCGATCCCTTGTTGATCAGATAATTGGAAAGAATCTGTGAACTCAGGTATCAATGACGATAGAGACAAACTGAGATGATGAACGGGGAACCTGTCCAGCAGGCCAAACGATTCCCCCACAACCCGGAGATGCATCGACTCGAATACTGATAGATATCATTGCTTTTGCTTTTTCATCATTGCCACTAAATTCCAAGCGAAGTGTTTTCTCGGTCATTGAGTAATGTTGTCCGGGAAGGACAGAAAGCAGTTCGGTATTGGCTAAATCTCGTGTACCGACATTCTCCTCCCCGACGCGGAAATATCTGAAAGGTTCCTCGATATCGTATCTCTCGTCGTCAATAGGATTCCTCATCAGGCTGCTGTGTTCGCATCCGAACATAGAGCGGAAATAGAATTGGGCTGGGTCGTAATGGCGGTGAAGAAGGATTCTCCAGACACTGCCGAACTTGATTCCGAGTTCTCAGGCCAGTCACGATCATGATTGGGTCCCTGCGCGCATGAATTCACAGGACATACTCCGTCCAAGCTGGCTGTTCTCCGAAGGTTCATGAGATCAATCATGATTGTTGCGGGACAGGTTTGTTTTATTGCGCATATCACAGCAAGATTTGCTGTAGTATATTAGCACGAAGCTATAGAGGAAGCGCAGTGAGATTTCATCCTTTACGACCTGCCAAAAGATAATTGGTCAAGGCCTACAACACACAGCGTTCACAATGGCTCTAGTGAATCGACAGAATTCGATTGCCTTCTTGTTTCCTTCAAAGCTATCCAGTTCTCGCCGAACTCACAGTCCCACAAGCTCGACGTCTTCGGGGAGCAGCCGAAGCTCTTCCCCTTCCGTATACTCTTTTACTCGAACAAGCCAAGAGTCCTCACCGGATTCAGAAGCGTCATGCTCATCAGCCTCTACCGCAGCTTGCTCTCCAACCTTTCTCGGCCAATCTAAAACACGAACCTCCTGCTTGTCAGAATTTTGCTGTAATTGGTGAGCCTTTCTTTCTTTGCGATTCATTAAACAAATCTGACCTGGGATAGTGCCAATTATCATTGTACATTAAGCCGTCGCACACATATACGACACAGATCAAAGCCCATAGCCAGGGTAATAAGACCCCTTCCCCAAATCCCAATACCTCCCGCAAGGCTACTTCCTCGGCCTACTGGAGTGCGGAAGCTGCCTTCACTTCCACCACGGTCACAACCCACTTCACAGCTTCCACAGCGATCCTCATTGCCAAATCCGCTGGCGATTTCTGCGACAGATTCGCTAGATCGTCATGATAGCAAACCTATATTATGGGATCCGGCATACTTCGCGCCTGAGATAGACTGGGACGCCATCATGGTGGAAATTATACGAGGCAATAGCAGAGAGAACAGTGATTATTACGATTATACAGATGACGCGGAGAGCATTTACACGGATTTTGTCTACGAAGAATGAGGACTGTGAAGATAGTAAGCGTCCTGGAGGGGTTATTAGGAGAATGGTGTTACTCACGGAGAGCTGGATTGACGTCCTGTTTGATCACGAATCACTATGTTATGTACGCTGTATTAACATTATGTATGCTCTGTGCGCTGTATCATTATGTATATATTATTTACATATGAACTTTGGCTATGTATGGAATTCGTGGCCTTCTGTAGCGGATGTGTAAATTTGAGTATGCAGATCTTCCTGGCCATGAATTTTCAAGAAAGATCAGAAGCTATACCGTGCTGGTCTATCTATCATTGATGAAAATTCATATCCAAGGACAAGATTTGACCTTTCGAAGCTTTATTAGGGAAAACCTCCGGAGCGCGATTCTGCGCGATTTGACTATGGTCAGGAGAAAAAACCAAGCAAGCCTTTGAGTCACCGGCGAGTTGAGAGAAAGAGTTTCGTCGTCTTCATATGTTAGGCTTCCAGTAATAGTGCTGTAGCCTACTAAGTATTGTAGCCTGTAAACCAGACTCACGCCACAAAAAAGATTCAAGGTTAAGACGTCTTCCATACTCGTAATCACCTCTACAAAGGTTACATAGGCTTATGTACCAGCTTAAATTAGCACTTCTCTTTCTCCCGTTGAACGTTCAACAGAGCCCATTAGCAACAAATTTTGAAAGGATTTGAAAAAGCTCCAACTAATTCAATTCACGTCGAAAAGTGGTTTTGCTAATAATATGAGACAAACAATGTCAATCATCGGGCATTCTGAATAGGAGCTTTTCGTTGGCTTTTCCACAAGCTTTTCCACCGTCTTCACCATGACCGCATCAGAAAAATACCAAGTAACGTTCCATTGGTGGGCCTCTTACAAAATATACTGCTTCAATAGTCGTTCTAATTGTGCGCGCAGGCCTCACACTGAGCCAAACTCAGTTATTGTTACTGGAAGCTTCGATGAGGTTCGTATCCTTTAAAAAGTTCCGTGTAGTCTAATGTTGAGAAACTTTGAACTTTGCTGCAGTGGTCCCAATCAAAACGTCTGCAGAAAGGAGAGGATGGCTTTAAGGGTACGGCAGAAATTAACTGGAATGAGAAAATCACGTACAAGTTCGTCGTCGACGGCCAATGGGTTGTAAACAACCAGGAACCAACTGAGGCCGACAATTCAGGTAACGTTAACAACGTTCATACCGCACCAGAAAAACCTTTAGCTCCTCATTCGAATGGAACGCTCGAAGAACCCAAACCTGCATCAGAACCTGCAGCTGGTAAGCCTACGACACCGGGTACCCCCAGTATCCTTCCTCAGCTCGTTTCAGATCTGGCGGCAATAATGGCTGCAACGGATGGGACGTCTTCCGCATTGGGATATGTGGCCTCTGGTGTTGGAGCTGCTATTCAGGGTGTAATTGGACTAGATCCTATAAACCCAGACCAGGTGAGTAATTATGTTTTCAATTTCTGCCTTTATGTTAATATCCTTGATAATAGATGTCAGTGAAGTCCCCTGTATCTCCTGCTCCTCCCACTCCCAATGTGATCTCTACCTCCACTGAAGCACCAAATTCTCCTACCGTGTCGAGCGACGCAGTCCATCCCGGTGTTCCAAATGGAACGTCGGAAGGTTCTCCAGTCCTCATTGCTGAGTCGACTGCGGCAGTCACCGCGCCATTTGAGCCCTCTACTCACACCCCCGCCAATGCAGCCCCGTCATCTCCTCAAGAACCCTCCGTTGATTCGGCTCCCTCCACAGAGACCGAGGTTCCCCCCTCGGAAGATTCCCGTTCTATAGAGGCTTCGACTCACACACCTGCAGTCGCTCCCGCAACCCTTTCATCCGAACCATCTGTTGACACACCTCCAGCTACTTCTGCGGGCCCTTCTGTTGAGGCTTCTACTCATGGACCTGTTGTTGTGCCTCCTTCTGCTGATGCCGACTTTAATACAACACATGTGGTGACTCCCACGTCTACTCCTGCTGTAGAGGCCGTGACAACTGCTATTGCAGTTCCTACTACTGCAGCGTCCAATGATACAGAAGCTGCATCCTCTGTGGAGCCTACAACTCCTACCAAGAAAGTGTTCCCAGTCAATGGAACAGGGGATCTGAATGCCTCTACCCCTGCTGGTTCTCCCGCTCCTCGGGCCAGCACATCTTCTATCCTATCTACTCCTTCCAAAAGAAATTCTCGGATTCTCAGCTTCCCATCGAGAGGCACTCCAACCCCGGAATCTTCCCCATCATCAAAATTTGATAGCCCTTCTATTCGCGCAAAGCGCAAGTCCATCTTTGGGAAGATGAGTATAAAAAATATCTTTGGAAAAGACAAGGAAAAGGAGAAGGAAAAATGAATGCTCAATTTGCTTCCGCTCTCTGTCGGTTCGAATAATGATTCTGTCTACATTCGAAAATCTCGTTCTTTTTTCTACATAGACGATACCTGTTGTGGATTTTTCATTCTTTCAATTATCTCATTATACCTTACCTAGATGACTCATACATATTTTGTCTCTCATTCCTGTACTTATTTGTGACACCTGTTCTACGGTTTCGATGTTTCGATTGTTACTATGTATCCATTGGCTTTTTCCTTGTCTCATTTCAACTTTGCGCAACAATACATTAGGATAATTAACAGCTCATGATCGACGTATGGTGGTGTCAGCTAGTCAAGCTTAGTCAAGATCAAGGATATATATCGTCAACCGAAAATTTCCAGTACAATTCCTACAATCGCTGTCAGTTGACTTTGACAAAGGCATCGAAACAATTAAGCTTCACCTGCTCCAATTGTCTCGCCTCCACGGCGCAAAAGAATCCGACCCATATCTTTGTTTACAGAAAATGATTCGAGAGGTATCGGGCGTGCAACAGAAGGTCCGGAGAGTGAATGTGTTCGCAAGGTGATCTGTACCTCTGCAGAAGTTCCCTTAGTTAAGACTCTGAGTGTTAGAAAAAAACCAGTCAGTCGATGCAATCAAGCCGATACAAGGTACGAACCGAGGTTTTTTCTTTATTATACTTCCCGACGCTCGATCAAGAGTTGCTATCAGGTTTGACACTGTCGCGGGAACGTCACGAGAATGGTGAAACAATTCGATCTTGGTAGAGGGCGTTCAGCTTGGTAAAAATCCAAGGAGAATTCCACTCACAGAAGCTCCAGACGTTATCGGTATCTGAATATCAAAAACAATGATACGTGCGGTGAAAGTGGTTGCCAGTGGTACCAGATTTGTTGGTGGACAGAGGACACTGCCGATGTTTAAATGTACGGAGTCTACGGAAATGAGATATAGTGTAGCGTTCATGCCAGCCACGGCCCACGGGACACTCTCTTCTTTCACCTCGATCGCTGAATGAAATCTTTAGTCTGTTGTCATACGGGTAGGCCAATTGATTTACTTTTTACAGTAGCAATCTCGTCCCCAGGAAGAACCCTTAAACTTTCACCCACTTGTACCACTCCACCGCAAAGTCGACCAGAAACAGCGGTACCAGAACTCGATCCTTTGAAGACATTGGATATAGGGATTCGCAACGGAGCGTAGATATCGCGTGCAGGTGGTTCCAGTTGATCTGGTTAGTTATCAACGCTGATTAACATTGACAAGGAGTAATGGCAGCATACCTAGATAATCGACAAGTGTAGATCCTTTATACCATTGCCGAAGTTCTCGAGCTGCCTCCTGATCCATTGTGACCAGATTCACGCCCTGCATCGCAGCAACTGGTGCAAATTTCGTTTTCGATGGGTGGAAACCCGACTGAACGAGGAAAGGGCGCAAGAAGTCACAGATCTCGTCGTAACGACTCTTGCTCCATTGAACCTAAGAGGGAAGCTGCGATGAGCGGGTGTTAAGCGGATGGTATTATTGGAGTAGGATCTTACCTGGTCAAGTTTATTGACAGCAACGATCACCTGAGAAACACCCAGACTTCTGACAAGGAGAATGTGTTCACGAGTTTGGCCACCGCGATCAAAACCTGCTTCGAATTCACCAATTGCAGCGTCAACAACAAGAAGTGCACAGTCAGCTTGAGATGCGCCGGATATCATATTCGGAATAAAATCTTTATGACCGGGAGCATCCAAGATTGTAATTTGTCTGTGGAGTGTAGACAGTGATTGCAGGGCGATATCCATCGTAATACCTCTATAGGAAATATCAGACAACCTGCAGTGGCAACTAGTGCTCACGAGGACTCACCGTTCGCGCTCCTCAGCAGTCCCATCCAGACTCCAGGCCCAACTAAAACTACTTTTACCTGCTTTGTTACTTCCTCGCTCGTTAGCCATTCGCGTTTTTTCATCCACTCGTCCCAGTTCGTATAACATTCGTCCCATCAACGTCGATTTACCAGCATCGACATGACCTTTACGGAATGAATCATGACTGTGCACACTAATTCATTGACCTCAGTCTTACCTATAACAACAAGACTGATTTCCTTCTTCCTATCCTGCCCCTCAGCTTCAATTGCTTTCCTTGCTTCTTCAAGAAGTTTTTCTCGCGCGAAGCTCGCCTTCGGGATCTCTTCAGTGACTACAACTTGTTCTTCTACTTCAGTCAAATTCAGCGCAGAGAGGTCAATCATGCGATGGTCAACTCCAATTCCTCTCGCAGGTGTAGAAGTACCGGACTTCATCGTCAATTTTGTCGCAATCGCATTTTTTTTGCCTTTCGGAACAGGCGAAGCTGTGCGAGAAACATCAGCAGACTGAGATTGTTCCGAACGTTTTTGGGCCTTTTCTCGTTCCTTTGCGGCTACATAATACAACAAGTGAAAAATCAATACAATAGTCAGCCACCAAAACGGATGATCAATTAGGCTTTAGAAGTAGAAGTTTTCTTGTTTGTGATGGAACCAATGGATATAGCATCTTTTCGATCCTTGCGTTGAGCCGAATGTGTCCCGCGTCGAGCATTGAAAACGATGTCATCCGGACTAGGTCCATCGAATGCAAAGGAGCTTACGGTTGTCGGCGTGCCCAGAGTAGGAGCTATACGTCTTTGTGTATGATGCGCGCGCAGCATATCTGGCGTCGAGGCTTCCTCTGTTCTCTCTGAGGTGATACTCTGCTTCCCTTTCGTTTCCCGACGACTCATTCCGGCGCTCACTTGAGGAGAATGTATCAGATCATCAACTACGAGAACGGAGGCGAACGCAGAGGGTGACGCACTCGACCGGTTGGATTTGGGTAAGAATATTGAAGGAACAATGATAACATTATCTTCCGGTTCAGCAACCGTCGTGTGCGAAGGTGGCGAACTCTTCTCCTGTGCCTTCTTAGCTTTCAAAGCAAGTTTGGAAGGCGGTGCTTTCGTCATACTGGTCCTGGTACTGGCATTCGAGTTTGTACTAGTCGCCGCACCTTTAATATAGCTTGGGGCGGCGAGGGGCACCACGAACGGAGCCTCCATGGCCTGGGGTCGAGTCGGATCAGTGAGACTGTACAAAGTCTGGTACGAAGTGGTTATCGCAGTTGTTACAGATGAGCCGTTCGCAATCGGAGTGAGGTACTCAGTGTGTTCAGGTGGAAGATGATTAGGGGGAGGAGGCCTAGCGAGTGGCGCTTTTGATATCGTATGTTGGGCCTCAGCCTTTTGAGCTTTCGCCTGCGCTAACAATACCAGTTTCGATGTCGGACGGGTGGATAGTGAGGTAGTGGAATTTCGAGGCACCCCCGCCGCCACCTTCGGTGGAGTAAAAGCAGGCGGACGGGTTGGAGTGTTGAGCTCAGATTGATCCGTTGGTAATTTCTTTTCCAAAGGCGTTCTTCTGGTCTTGCGTGATGCAGCAAGCTCGCGGTCTAGGGCCTCGAGTTCTAGCGCTGCATCAACAGCTTGACGTACTTTCAATGATGTGGATGACGGCAAGGATGAAGTAATAGTATCCCTTGGACGGTCACTACGCTGAAAAGGTGAAGAGACGGGTGTAGTTATCGAACCTGATGAGGAGGGCACTCTGGGAATTGAACGCAGGTCGGGAGGAGGTACCGGCAATGCCGTGGAATTGGATGTCGATGTCGATATGGATGACGGCGGTCGGTGCGATTCAGGACGAAGCGCTGGGTAGGTCTTGATAGAACCAGCAACCTCGGTACCCAATGAAGCGGAGCTTTTGGTACGAGTGCTCGCTCGACTGCTAGCCAATTGAGCCAGTTTCGATTGTTTTGCCCGTGGCTGAGAAGATAGTGCGGGTGAAGATGGCTGCTGTACGGAAGACGCTTGTTTCGTTATAGATGATTGATTCGTGGGTTTTGGAGGCAGGGGTGGCGGAACCACCGAAGAATGTGAGTCAGGAATATCAGGTATTGTATCAAGAGGTGGAACGGCCTCGCTTGGAGGGTGAGGTGGAGATGATTGTGTGTACGATCCAGAAGATGCTATCGAAGGAGCCGGTTCGTACGTTGACAGACGGTGCACAGCAGAGCCTGACGGGGAAACTGGGATAAGGTTCGGATCCAAGGGAAGACGTGCGGGGTTCATCAGATATCCACCATCTGTAGCCAACGGGGCCGATCAACGTCACGGTGAAGATACAAGTATTTATGGACTCACCGATCAGATTCCCGTAGGACGAGTCTGTAAAGGTGCTGACCGTACGAGGTGGGGGAAGATAATCACGACGAGGCCAGTAAGGTGAGAGCTCAGTACGCTCGGTACGTTCACTGATGGTACTCAAACGACGAGTACTCTCGTCATCCACATTCCCATTGTCTTCTTCGTGTAGTTCCTCCACCGTGATCTGCTCCGGCTCCTCCTGCAGCATCTGTTGTCGTTGCACTTCCCATTGTTGCTGCCTTTGCTGCTGTTCCATCATTTGCTGTTGCTGCTGAGCAAGATGGATCAACGGCATTCGGGATCGTCCACCCAGCCCGAAATCGTTTGTGTCATCACCGTATTTTTGCATCCCAGTGTAATGGTTTCTTTGCGGAGAGAATGGGGGAATTATCTTATCCAGTCCTACATGGAAGAGCCTGTGATCAGCGCAAAACTAGAAGCGCCAATACCGATGGGAGATGGTTTGTGAAGCATGCACCTTCTCATTATTTTTTGGGTGGACCAAGACACAGAATATAGTAGAAGGGCCGGCACCACCAGGAAAGGGGGAGGAGGGAGGGACAAAGAACGAGAAAGAACCTCACCTTGACGTTCTTTCGCCGCGCGGCGCTTCTCTTGTTGGTCTAAAATGCAAGTGAGTCAAAAGTTGATGAGATTATTGTTGGAATTCACGCACCTAGGCACCATTGTATGGATTCCGAGATATCAAAGTTGTAATACCATATAGTGTCTTTAATTTCGCTATCTGGTAACCCAGAAATCTCTTCCTCGCCGATCACATTACGGATCTCCTCGAGAACGTCGTTCATTCGCACTGAATTCGCGTTCAGAATGTAATCAATCGAGCTATGATAAGTTACAGACGTTGCTGCTCTGCGGTCATTTCTTCTTCATCTACTCCGTCTGATAGAGCATCATCGTCTAATTCATCTGAAGTAGGTGTATTAGATAAAGTGTTTGATCGCAGCTAGGAAACCTACCAGCAATGTTCAAGTTCTTCACATATCTATGACGAGACATTATATAGACTGAGGCTGACAGTAGTGAGTTAGCGAAGTGGAAAAGAATAGTCAAGCCGTGCTGATCAATCAAATTCACACGGGTCTGATTTCTGTCGAACATTCTGACCTGATTATTCTGACAATTTTGCTTTCTACTTTCTCCAAATGTTTACTGCCATTCGTTCTGCTGCATCTTCTCGCGTTGTTTCCCGCGTATGTCTCATAAAATTCAATCACCTCTGCTCTTTATAAACTTTTGTTATCATGTAGGCCTTTTCGACCAGTGCTTCCCGCGCAGATGTCGCGAAACTCACGCTCGTTGGACGTTTGGGACGCGATCCCGAGGTGAAGCAGACAAAGAATGATAATGAATATGTTACGTGCGTGTATCGGCCTTCTTTATCTTCGACCAATTTACTTTGAATCAACAGATACGTAGTTGCTACCTCGAGCTTTAATCCTGGTCCTGTCGACGCGAATGGTGGTGCGTATTGGGTCGTCTTACATCTATCCCATATTTCATTAATCATTATAGAGAGACCCCCACCAAGAACAAGCTGGCACCGGGTTCTCTCTTTCCACGAAGCTTCCAACAAGTACCTTCAGACCTTGAAAAAGGGAGCTCTTGTCTATGTAGAAGCAGGTTATGAGTTGAGAGAGCCAGAGCCTGAAGCCGACCCCACAACTCCCGCTGGACAGCGACAAATTTTCCTTCGACATGGTGAGTCAATGCATCTTTGTCTTATAGCTGGTCAGGGCCTATCAGAATATCATACGTTCGCAGAAACCATCCGTGTCCTGTCCCACCCAAAATCATCTGAGCAAGAAGAAACATGATTCCATATGACTGCTGTCTCTCCCCAATCCTCATCTTACTTCCCTACTTATGCTATAGTAATCACCCTGAATTACAGGCAATTGCTCAGTACACTATGACCTACTATGACTTTTTTGGAATAGGGTTTTCATTGATCCATCCTAGTGAGAGAATTCAGTCTCAAGTTCGTGTCTATCATATGTCTCCGCACGTCTACTCGTGAATTCACTTGGTTCAGGAAGCCAATCCTACATTGGGCAAGCATTAAACGAACAACAGCTTGTGTAATGGGTCGACTTACACTTTCTGTTCTTGGAGGTATATTAGGGATGGGCATACTAGGATTGCTCATGGACGGTCCAGCAGTGTCTCCTCCTGCACTATTCCTCAATATTTTGTTCAGATAGTCACGGACCGTGGTCGACACAAGCTAGTAGATTCGTGAAGCCGTGGAAGTGGAAGAGTCGGAAGAGGTACTAACATTGTGATCATCTTGTGAAGAGCCAGAATAGCAGCCCGCAACAGCAATAGGACAACATGGCGCGTTCTGCTGGTAATCGTAATGGTCTGATAATAGCAAGTTGAAACAACGTACCTCCAACCATATAGGAAACGCTTAGTGGTACCCGATTCAGTCACGCGATTACAACGCCACGAAGTAACTTGCGACTCACCACCACCTTGTATTCTCGGTAACTCTCCCGGGAGACCAAGCTGCTTTGGTGTTTTGCCCATCGCGCTCATGCCTTTCTCAACATAGTAACTCGAGTGCCCCGTACGGCGCACCGCACTGATCATGCCCTCCAAACACGTCCAACTATCCAAACTGACATCGCCAATCCCAGATGAATGTCCCAGATCCCCAACTGTACATGAAAATAGTGTGTGTCCTGCAATGGTTTGTATAGAGATGACAAGGCCTTTGCCTTTAGAATGGCGGGAGCTTGCACGGAAGCGTTTGCGAATAGAAAGACCCTTACAAGCAATTTAGTGATATCTTTTTGACAAAACGTTACTCACCAACGTGACTGCATCTGACGCTGAGAAGGAGGGAAATCTGTAGTTACTCTCCTCGTGTAAAGCTTGGTTGGCTAATTCTCCGTCGCTGGGCATTATGTTTTCGTGTAATCCACTGAACATATGAAGTTCTGTAGTTACTAGAAAGCTTGTGTATACAGAGTCTCTATACTCCTGGTAATCGTGGACGGAGAGGGAAGGAAGGAACCGTCCAAACTGTAAAATTCAGGGTAAAGATGCTCCAGACGTAAAGTTCAACTTGAGCCGGTGAATCGGCTAGTACAGTGGCGTCAAAAAAGGCGCGGTTGCTGGCGTATACCACAGGATACAACCAACGTCAATCCGGGCACCCTTCGGACTCGCATAATCACCTGTATATAACATGAATTCTTCTTTCTGTTGATCGGTCATGGAATTCTTCAACGACGTCGGAGCAGATCCACTAAAACCCTCTCTTTTCGAGCTCGTAGCCCAAGAACAACTCCGAGACCTATTACAGCCAGCTCTCAAGTATGTATTGTCTGTAGGTTCTCCACCATTAATCATCGCGTATCTAGGCAAATGATTTGTTTTCACAGGTTTTCGCTCAAAGATATCCACGATATCTCCTGCGTATAGTAAACAAGCATGAAGAATGCTACGCCTTATTCATGCTGGTCGTAGAAAGGCATTATCTCCGAAAGCATGGTTTGTTCTGAGTTACTAGTGGCATTCACTCGAAACACTGATTACGTTCAGGTGCATCGTTCTCGGAGAATTTCTACGGCCTCAAACGGAGACGAAGACCATACATTGAGCCAGAGAGAGCAAAAGCTGCAACAGGAGGAGTGCCAGAGGCAGAGAAGCTAAGAAGTCGGGAGATACGACGCTCACTACTTTTTCTTGTGCGCCGATTTGTTACAAGTTTTTCTCGTTTGACTCTTTGAACCATCATCCCAGGTTGGCTTACCTTATCTTCGAGCGAAAGCACAAGATTATTACGAAGAGTTAGGAGGAGGTGCTAACTCTGACATTCTGGATGAAGGGATGGATGCACGCCAATTGCGCGCTCTGACGGATCAAAGTTACAAAGGCTGGCTACGACGAGCCTTCAAGGCAGCTTATCCATGGTTAAACACGTCCTTCGAAGTGTGGTTGCTCGTATGCAATGTTGCATACCTATTTGATCAAACGCCATTCTACAGACCATGGTTATCATGGATCGGTGTAGATTTGCGCCGACTTGGTCTTGAAGACTTTGTACGTCCTAGTAAAATTCAAATTTTCGGGGATACCAGTTCACAGTTTAATATATCTAGAGGGCAGCAAGTTTAGCCGCAGGGGCAAAAATACCTCAAGCTAAACCAAAAGGCATCCTATTCCGGTTCCGTCGTTTGATTTCAACATCTCCTCACCTTCTCTTCGATTCCCTTCGGCTGCTTCTCCCAACTGCCATCTTTTTTATTAAATTCCTGGAATGGTGGTATTCTCCCAACTCCCCAGCTCGTTCTCTTTCTGTGTCTCCTTTAGGTCCTGCCGTGCCTCCTCCACATTTGCTTCTTCCACATACCAAAGGAATAGGTTTTGACCAACAGTCGTACGGAATATGTCCTTTGTGCCATAAGGAGATCAACAACGCGACTGCCTTGCCTTCAGGGTATGTCTTTTGCTACCGCTGTGCATATGACCACGTAGAGAAGCATGGTGAATGTCCAATCACTTTGCTACCTGCAAAGATATGGCAGTTGAGGAAAATACTAGTTTGACGCACGTTTGTCGGTGGATTTCGCGAACTATCGATGGATGGATTATCGTATTGTCAATCGCTACCTGTATTGGTCGTACTACGCAATGTTACAGCAAACCGCAGGCATCTGGTTGTCGATTTCAACGATACAATGATTGTCCAGAATATAATCTCGATATTAACCTATATTAACACCAAAAGGGTGCGCCTCGTTGACTGACCCCTTTAAGACACGTGCGCGGGAAGATATGTTGTTTGTATCTTTTGAACTTAGAAAGATTCGAGTTCGTTCCACGGATTCATGGACATACCATATAGCTCACTTTCATGACAGGCGAAAGTCTCGCCTTCTAAGCCTCTCTTTTCTCTTTAAACGACGCGACCCTTTCCCGTAATGAAGGTAAGTATTGAGCCTTATCAGTTCAACGCTCAGTACTGAATGTGGACTGCGCTGCGACTCCAGTTTGGGAAGCATATCCAGTCTCATCAAATTCCTGGATGGTCACCGTACTATCTGGATTACAAGTTTCTCAAGAAAATCATTTCATCTCTCGAAGCGAAGCGTCCAGCGTCTGAATCCGCTGCTTTTGCGCTTGGGTCTCGTCCAGGGGATATTCCGAGCCAAACGGTGCAAACTACTACCACTATCGTCTCACGAGAAAATACTCCTGGTGCTCCACCATTATTTTCTACCTCCGAACACGATGAGGATCGGGGACCAGAGTTTCAAGCTCACAAAGCAGTCTTCTTTTTCAAGCTTGAGCGCGAGCTGGAGAAGGTGAGTCCGCGTTATACATCCTTGTTTCTTATCGATCTTCATAATAGATGGATCTAGATCAATGCCTTTTACCTTCAGAAAGAGGCCGAGTTGAAACTACGACTTGAAACTCTCTTGTCCAAAAGAAGAGCCGCCGCGATGAGGGGTCTACCAGATACGGTCGATGGCACCATGCAGAACCACGTAGAGTGGAATGCAGTTGAAGAAGGGTTTCGTCTTCTCGAACGTGATTTAGGGAAACTACAGGTACAGTTTCTAGTAGCATTCTGAACGATATAAATGAATTCATTTTCAAGGCGTTTGTCGAAATCAATGCTACCGGCTTTCGGAAGATCTTGAAGAAGTTTGACAAAAGGTCCAAATCGAGCACAAAAGAGCTTTACCTTAGTCGGCAGGTGGATGTACAACCTGTATTCAATAGACAGGTTTGTTGCTTCAAGTTCTGTCTAAGCATCCTACTCACAGTTTATATAGCTAATATCGGAGCTTTCTGATACTGTCGCGAGTTGTCTCCTCAACTTGACTGATCTCTCCTCAGATTCAAATTTCGAGGGCCGAGCAGCGAACGATATTTTCACGCAGCAAATCTTGACTGAGCGGACTTTCATCGGACCTCTACACGACCTCGAGAAAAATCTACGAAAGGCTGTCGCAAGCGCCGATCAAAGTGCTATCGTTGATTGCGTACATTATTCTGAGGTAGTCATCGGTGATGAAAGGAGGAACACAACCCGTATATTATGGAGTGTAGTTGTCGAAGCTCCCCCTGATCTAGCAGACCTCATCCTGACCTCCTTATCTTCTCCATTCGATTTTGACTATGTCGACGATATCAATGACCGTACCTGCCTCCACGAAGCGGCTATCGCTGGAGCCTTGCGGCTGGTAAAACTCTGTATCAACAAACATGTCCCAGTGGATAAGGCTGATGCATACGGGCGCAATGCTCTTCATTATGCTGCGATGAATGGCCATGCAATGGTTTGTCAAAGCCTGTTAGAGACGAATGTCTCCCTTAATTGCCTCGACATCGACAATTACAATCCTCTTGTCTACGCCACTCTACGTGGTAGTGTCGATTGTGTCAAAGTGCTATTAGACCATGGAAATGCATCTCCTCAGCCTACCACACCCAATGGCGATTTGATTCCCCTCTCATTGGCCTCTCAGTCCGGACATGTCGATGTTGTTCAGCTTTTGCTGGAGCGTGGCGCACAATGTTTAGCCAATAGTAACGGAGAGTACCCTATCCACCTTGCTGCGCGCGCAGGGCATGTCGACGTTTGCAAGTTGCTCCTCAATCATATCGGGTGGGACGTTCCGGACAAGTACCATGAATGGACACCTCTCTTTCACGCTGCGCGTTACGGTCGCGACCAATGTGTTCGTGTCCTAATAGATGCGGGTGCACGCGTCAATCTCGCGGACGAGTTAGGCCATTTTGCCATGCATTACGCCGCTTGGTACGGACATTATCAGTGTCTTACTTACCTCATAGAGGAATCTGCCTGTGTCCCACTACTTCCAATAAACACGAAGATTCTGGAACGTTCTCCCGGTTCTGACGATCCTATGTCTGTGGAATCGGAGATTGACCTTATACCCTCTCTATCTCTGCCTCCGCCCATCATGCCCCATCGTGTTTATGGTCATAACTATCTGGATAGAAGTCATCTTGTGCAGGTATCTATTGGTCATTCTTTAGGTCAAAACCGGGATTTTTCTGGTGTTCGACTTCACCATCGGCTCATAAGCCCAGCCTTTAGAGACGAATATCTTCTTACGACTGCACCACTGAAACTTGTGATGACCACTGCCCCACAAGTCACTTCAGCGCCATACAGCATATCATTACCGCCTCAGGATGAGAGTGGCGTTTTTATCTTCCAAACGCCCTCTCTTGACAGCCTGACACTGGAGTTTTCAGTGTATCCAAACTTTGGTACAAAAACGATTGGATGCGCAGTTGCGTTACCCTCATTATTTGCGGGGATGGAAAGCAATGAGGCCTTTACTTTGCCTATCCTAGACCAACGACTACACATCGTTGGAGAGGTATGATTTTCCTTTCTTTATTATACACGAATTCCTTAACCGATCCCTATTTGTTAGGTTTCTTTCGAAATCAACATTATCAGCTCTTTCGATGGTGTAACTTTAGAAGTTGGCGGGGATGTCGAGACATATTGGAAATCAACGGGAATTTCCATCATCCCTCATTCGCTGTCGCCGTGGCCTCAGCGCTCGTACCTCATTGGCTCTGCTCAGACATCGCCATCCTCGCAATCTCTTTCTACTACTTCCAGTCAAGCATCCACGATCTCTTCTGTACGAGGAAAGTTCCTTACCGTCGTGATACAAGTCACTCGTGATCTTCAACCCGTAGTGTATACGGACTGGTTATTGCCTGATTCGGATTTTGATTTGAGTGTATGCGATGTTACTTTAGAGCAATTCGAATCGCTGGCCAAACGCTCGGGCAGAAACATTGACGAGATGACAGTGTTACCTTCAAGCAATTTGCCAGCTCTCATATCCCAGGCGATGATATCTTTGGTCCGGCTTTTGAAGGTAATCTCGTTGTGCATATTGTCTATCGCAATCGCCATACTACTACCGCTATCCGTTAGATTCTCCCCACCACCGTAGGCTTGTGCCTTGAGGTCGTGTATCCTTCTCGGGCGTTACGGGAAAAATTAAATCTTTCACGGCGATTGGACCTCAATCAAGTCGTGGATTCTGTTTTGAAAACGGTCTATCAAAGATCGATACCCCAGGATAGTCGGAATAACCGCCGGCGAATCATGTTCACGTCGTTTTCTCCAGATATATGCGCTGCTCTCAATTGGAAGCAACCTAACTGTGAGTCGTTTTCGTAGAAGATATTTGAATGAAACTCAAACCGCCCTGTAAAAGATGCCGTTTTTCTTGCTTCCCACTGCAGAAGGAATCCAGATCGTCATCCTCGTCCCATTAGGTTTGATTCAGGCGATACCCAGGATCGAAGATTATTGAGTCTTGGTTCTACTGTCGAATTTGCTCGCATGAACAACTTGTTAGGAGTATTTGTCGATGCCACTCTTCTGGTTAGTTCAGCCTCTTTTTATCATCCTTATGCTAGCCGATGACTGAGTGACCGCGATATAGGTTCAAGTTCCGTCTCTGATTCACAGTGTTCGAAATGCTGGTCTTTTAGTTGGAATAACAGAAACTTCTGAAGATGTTACATCACTCTCGAATGGTCCCAATAAAGAGAGTGTTGATGCATATTTGAGCGAGGGGGTGATAACATTCACTGATCATTCCATATAAAACATCCCAGTAGCCTGGGGCATATAATAAGTACATTAAATCTTTGGGTATCCAGAAATATAAAGTAAGATACTGTAGTGATTGTACTAGGTGGTGATGGTCCTTATACTGACTGCTTGTACAGGGTAGCATATGATCCATTTTTTTTGTGAGCAGCTGGTCGTGAGGGCACTGAGTCGGTGAGTGATGTAAAAGCTTGAAACTCAGTTTACCGACCCCACTCTCCATCATAGCGATCTGATCCGCTCTACGTGCGCTACTAGATAGTTTGGGTCCCAGCCGGGGCCCAAGCTTGAGTCGGAACCCAGCGAACCCAGCCGAACCCTGGCCTTCATGTAGGGCCCGGCTCAAGATTTTCATGAGCTTTGGCTGGGGCTCTTGAGCCAGGCCCCAGCCGGCACATCACTAGTCCATTGAAGCCATAGTGTGAGTTACATAAAGAACATCTGGGAGATGTGGAAGGATGTGGAATTGAAATTCAATGGTGATCCCTGGAAGGATACTTCGTACAAGCCAGTGGTCAAGTTTGAATTTGAGGAGAAACCTAATGGTTTCCACGAAGGACATTTGTGGCTCGGCGAGGACAATTGCATATTTTACATGAGTAATAGTGATCCCTTCACTGTGAGATTCAAAGACCTTCCATAGGACCTTCCATCCTCCATTTATTCAACTTCCTGTGTGTGTTTATTGATCTGGAGATCGGTCAAATTCGGTAATGACTAGTGAAGTCCTGCGTCATAGGCACTGGCGGAGGGTGGATTCTTGAGGGATGTTGACTTAAATCAGAGGAGAGATGCAAGGAAGGCCGGAGGGTATTTAGTATAGCTGTGCTGTACATTGTACACTGTGATCCGAGAGTGCTATCATCTGCTATCATCTTCATTTTTGAACAACGAAGGCCTTCGAGCTGTGAAGTGAGTTTTTGTACAACCAAATAAACAAACTTCAAGGCTCAATCCACAAAATTCAAACATCTTGACGTTGACGTCCCCACTTGCATGCGCAGGAAAATGTTCAAACGTTCACTCCCTAATCAGTTACAGATGAGTAATGGGAACGAGATCGAGGCCCCCAGAATCTCCTGCAGAACCCCGCCCGGCCTGATGCCCTAATTGCTCCTAATTGACACTATGATTTTGCCATGATTGACGCTATGTGAGAAGAAAGCAGTAGTGTTGTAGGAATCGGCGGGATATGTAACCCAAATACAAGTACTGATTCCTTGTCAAATCCAATATGAATTTGTGGTGCATTGTGATGATTGCATAAGCTGTCATTTTTTCATGTGTGACTGTCTTGAAATTACTCACACCAAATCGTTCTTTAATCTTTCAACTAATGGCTCCTTCTCATAGCGATTTGCTCGCCGAAAGTCTGTCTAAACTGGAGACCTGTCAAAACCAAGCCAACGGCAAGGCGGATTCTGGCCATCCTGAAGGGAACTCTGTTTCTATTGGTACCCCTCGTATCCACGAAGGTTATGGCTTTCGTCCTCCATCTGGAATATCTACCCCCCTTATCGCTTCTGCTTCTGCTGCATCTGAAAGCCTCGTCCCAGATTCTAATGGTCTCGGATGGCCAGGTAAGAGTGTCATATATAATCGAATCTCTCCTGAATACTGTCCAGCCAAATCAACCTATTCTCGACTCACCGCAACAAACGAAGAGAAGGCTGCAAGAGAGAAAAAACTCGCAGAAGCTGTTCGAACAATTCTTGATTGCATAGGCGAAGATCCGAACCGAGAGGGATTGTTAAAAACACCTGAACGTTATGCAAAGGCTGTCATGTGGATGACAAAAGGGTATGAAGATCGTCTGACAGGTGCTATGTGATTCCCGAACGCTGCTCATCATACATTGAACAACTTCGCCTCTTCAGATGTTATAAACGATGCAGTATTCATGGAAGACCACGACGAAATGGTCCTTGTACGAGACATCGACATCTCCAGTCTATGTGAACATCATCTCGTCCCTTTCACTGGAAAGGTCGGTTCCAGCTGTTTTTCAAGCCATTCATATCTCCTCTTACCCAGTCCTTCCAGATTGCAATAGCTTATATTCCCAATAAATTGGTGCTCGGTCTTTCCAAGCTTGCACGGATTGCGGAAACGTTCAGCCGCCGTCTTCAAGTCCAAGAGCGATTAACGAAACAAGTCGCCATTGCCATTCAAGAAGCAATCAAACCTCGCGGTGTCGCCGTAGTCATGGATGCAACGTACGGTCCACATCTTCTATTCCCAATTCATGTTTCATCTCAGCTTTTCAGGCATCTTTGTATGACGATGCGAGGGGTTCAGAAACCAGGATCCATAACCACTACATCGTGCATGCTTGGATGCTTCCGCACTCAACAAAAAACACGGGAGGAATTCTTGACTCTGATTAAACGATGAATTTGTTCTGTCTGGGGGACATAGACCACTAGCTTCATACGATTCAACTCGCACCGGATATTCACGGTAATTTATCTCAACATAATGTATGCTAACTGTGCATGGAAGGGTAATACAATTGTTCAGTAATATAAAACAATAAAGGGCTTTTTGTAAAGCCTACGATATCAGCAGCCTCCTTCTCAGGCGTTGGGCCTATCAGTCCTTTCTTCCTTGAAGTCGATCCCCAGCCTGAGGGTTGATTGGTAATGTTTTCTTTGCCATATTGGCAGATTCACCAATATAACGATTGCGATTCAGCTTCAGTCGCTTACTTGTAGATTGCTCTGGTCCTTGGCTAGAGGTTTCAAGCGTGTCTTTTTCGCGATCTATGAGATAAAGCGTAAGTCGACTAGAACAAGTTTGAGGACACCTGCATACCATTAAATGGTCTTTTTCTGGAGTCTCTGTCGTCTTTTCTTGATTGTCCATGATAGGATGACGGTCTGGAACTAATTTCCTTGTCGCTAATCCTGGAACGTAAACTACCCATACCCCCTTCAACAGGAACAGAATTGGTTCCTGACGTATTATCTCGACGACCTGATCCATTGTCTGCTTTGCCGCTATTTCTTGCATCGGAAGATGACATAGCTCTCGGTGCAGAAGGGGTATTCGGAGGGAAAGGGGGTTTCAAGCCAGATCTCAAGGGAATGTCAAGGCGTTCAACACGTTTTGTTTCGCCTTGAGGACCTTCAGGCGGACGTTTGCCTTCAACCTGCTATTTGAGTCAACTTTACGAATAAAACCAACCGATATAGGTCACAGACCTTTTCTGAGGAATCAGCACGGTTATCTGGATTCTCTCCATCACGTCTGCGCCTATCTGAATCGCGAGGTCGTTCGTTTCTGTCACGCTCGATTTTGTCGCCAGGGCGTCTGGAACGTTCTTCACGATGGGCATCTTTGCGAGAGCTCCGTTTGGAACCGCGGTCGGCCTGCGAATGCTTCTTTTAAACTCTTTGAAACATGGTAAGATGAACACTCACATCGTCCTCTGTGCCTCTCCGGCGCTTTCCAAGCGCTTCGTCGGAGTTCCTACGCCTTACATCAGGTCGAGTTGGTACACGGGGATCCGCGACAGCTGCCTGATTACCACTCTCAGCGGTACGACCATCGCGATCTTTCCTGGCATCACGGGTATGATTCTTGTCGTCTCGGCGATGTCGATCCCCATGTCTATCTCTGTCTTTTTCGCGGTCGCGGTCTTTCTCCCTATCTCGGTCACGGTCTCTCTCCTTATCACCGTGCCGGTCTCGACGTTCGCGATCCCGATCACTATCTCCGGTAGTTGTGCGCTCCCTACCACTGCGGTCACTTCTGTTATGTGTCAAGCTGTCGCGCCGAGGTCCATGTTCGCGCTCCCTCTTGTCCCCAGAAAGCTCGACTTTATCCCGTTCGCTCCGTGATCGACCAGCGCTCGTCCGGCTCTCTGTACTGTGATTCCGGGTGCCCGGACGAGTCGATGGTGAAGCAGAACGATGCCGAGGTGAAGCAGCAGCAGACCCATTGGTAGCACGAGGAGACTCGTTTGATCGTCCATTCTTGTCATCAGTCTTGTCCGAGCGGCTCTGAGCAGCGGTCACTCGGAGCTCTTGTGCAGAAGGTTTTTGACTAGGTTCGGATGGAGGAGGCATGGTAGGCAGCACATGGGGCCCTGATTCTTCGATAGCCCGCTCATTTCCAAGTGGTGGCGAAGGCGGTGGATGAAGTGTTGTTTCCTTTGGTCCAACTGACATGCTCGAAGACGGGGCGCTCCCCTTGGCATCATCATATCTTTCCACAGACGGAGTAGAGACATGTTCGGTAGTTAAGAGCTTATCAACGGAAGGAACGGGCGAAGCAGGGTTGGAGATGTCTGGCCGAACCCTCTTCACGACTGGAGGCCGTAGACTAATCGACTTTTAGTAAAAACGAACAAAAGAAAATGATTATAATACCTTTCCAAAGCAGACGCAGGGCTACCACTTGCTAATTGAGCGCGGGGACCGGAGGGTGTTAAAGTCGACGAATTAGACGAAGGAAGACTCTTGGCGTCACTTATTGCGGGATTCTGGGCACTAAGCCCTGCAGGAGGCGCAGACACGCGCGGCCTATCAATACCCGGTACAGTGGGTCTAGGAGAAGCAGTCGTGGGTAGCTAATGCAGGGTTGAGGAATTAAGATAACTAGGCCGAAACTGCAAGACATACCTTATTAATAGCTTTGTTCGGGGTCCAGAGTTGTTCACGCTTTTTCAAACTTGCAGAATAACTAGGGGAAGTGAGAAAATGAGGGGAAAATGATCAACGCCACCTACGCTCGGCCTAAAATCTTAAGGTCTCCCCGTTCCTCCTTTTCCAAGAACAAGTCCATGACTCTATCAAGCTGAGGCCCAGTTTCTTGAGAAACAGCAGATAACGGGAAGAACGGTAAAATCTCCTTGAGCACGATGATGGCATTGTAGACATGCATGAACTCTGCGGTCTGAATACAGTCTATAAAAGCCTATATCCCGGCTAACGTCGGTTTGGGCATGTCAGAAGAGATACGAGATAACTACCAGGGAAATTTTCTTGTGCCACTTTCGAACGATTTTCTGGAATACATTCCATTTGAGATGATTTTCGGGATGCATTGGGAGCCGGTATTGGCTCTGAAAGCCGGTATGCAAAACGGCCTTACCCCCTATCTTCGATCGGTTATCTTGTATGTAAGTCTGCTCTTCAGAGTGCCACTTATGGAGGTCGGAGAGCACTCCTAGTAAGAAACGACCTACGACAGGATCAGGAACGAGAAATCTTCTGAATATGACAGGTTTACTGACCATAGTTACGGGCCTCGTATTCACTACATGAGAACAATATAACCTTAATCTGGTCTCCGAGAATCTGAGCGGTGCTACCTTAGACTTTGACTGACTCTTGAAAAAGTTTGTGATCACCTTATCGTAACATGCAAGCGTGTGAAATCCCGGTGTTCCTTGAGTATGCAGAACCTTGATGAACTGGGCGCAAAAGTCGGCATCCATTGGAGAAAGCAGGCTGCGAGGGTGGATGCAATGTTCAATGAATGCATCCAAAAGTATATGGGCTTGTGTTTGCTTCTGCGTAGCGCTTGTCACTAATAATGATGAGTGGAGTGGTATAAAAGGAATCAATTCAGATTACCGGTAGTGAACCAGTGAGTCTTTTCGCGCGCTAGTCGTTTCACGGTGAAAGCACGCGAGGTAGTTTGTTCTTTGAATTCTTGCAGTAAGGTCGAGGCGAAAGAATTGAATCTTTCTCGTTTAATTCTATGCGAAGAAGCCAATATTCGTTTGGAACGATCCGAAGATTTGTCATAAGCTATGTACTTGCTGTCCTCTTGTCGACTAAGACTACGTAGAGCAGAGATCTCTTCGTCGTACCTCGCCCCCGGGGGGGAGAGATCGTAAGTAGACAGCTGCCAAAACGTGACATAGAAACCCGGCCTAAAGAGTAAAGTCAATCATTTTCTTATCACGAGGGATGAAGATCGTGAGCTCACCCCAAAACATCATAAACAGACTTTGGAATAATTTTCTGGACGTCCTCAAAAAGGCTTTCCAGTTGAGGAAGCCAAGGACTCTGAAGCAACGGTCACTGGGAGAAAGGATAAATTGAGACAGCACATACCTCCGGAGCTGCGGGGGCTGCAGAGCTAGCATCAACCTCCATGGAAACGTATTCTGATGTGGAAAGGATATCTGGCATAGGTTTGGCTTCGGACGCTAGCTCCCTGGACATACTTGGCATGGGCGAGGCTATCCGAGATTGTATGACGGATGGCTCTCGTTTAGCAGTCAACGCTGCCTTCAGACGTTTCTCAGCCTCTTCATTGGCTAAACGCTCTTGCTCTTGCATTTTCAGAGCCGAGTCCTAGATGTGTCTGTGAGTGTCAACTGTAACGTGTGATTTCAGAGACTGACTAATAGTTGGGCGTGAAGCACTGGGCGTATGATTTGCATGCAAATTGGCGCACATATACCAAACTTTTCATACAAATCACGGAGGGGAGGTAGTACTTTAGTCGCATAATCGTGAGGAGACACGACAAGAGGTGTAGTAAGAAGTTCCAAGTATTGCAGCAAGACACCGTGTGTCTTGAATCAATATGAGTTAATGATCTGATAACACGCATGTCAGACTTACTGTGTCGAATAAGCCTGCCAATGATTTTAAATGTGCGTCTCGAGCCAGAAACACGCAAGATTGCCGTTGTTGAGCAACATGTATAAGTAGGGGCAGAGCCAAAGAAGTATCAATTAAACCTTGGCCAAGTCGTTGAAGGGACGCCCGTGAGCCCTCTGTAGGATCCATTCGAGCACCTCGAGTGGACGATGCGATTGCCTCAATACGCAGAGCGGGCCCACCTGCCATTGCTTGAATTTGCGGATCTGACAGGCTGGGTAATGGCTCTATGTCGGCCATTTTCCATATCAGTTCCCTTAAAACGACAATCTCGGTCGTCTGGCCGTTTTGAAGTTGATGAACAATATATGTCAAGATTGGGCTCATATTCGCATTGTACTTGCGGAATAGCATGCCGGTGAAGGAAGCGAGGCCTAGACAAAGCTTAAGAAAGAAACAGGAATGAGATATTGGACTTACTTTGCAACCAGTCAGAAGTATTGACACCATCATCCTTTACTCGCTCCTTGTTTGGGTTGGCCAGAGCATCCAAGATAATAAAAGTCAAGACGTCGAACCCCATATTGGTGAGAGAACGCAAAACCTGAACGACGACGGCAGCTAGATTATCGTAAGCCATAATCTGGTTTACCGCGTTAGTGAACAAGATACAAGGGTTGGAATGCGCCAATTTCCCAACGGGACCTGCGAGTGACTCGATTGTCTTATGTGAGAGCCGACGAAGAATTCCCTTCGACTCTCTTTCGGCCTGCACACGGCGGATACGGAGTTCTGGATGTGTTTTGTATGTTTCCGACTGCCACTCTCCGTATAGTTTCCATCGCAGGCTGATGTCGAACAGTTTGACGACATTCCATACCTCTACAGTGCAAACGGCATTACCTCTAATCAATGGAATAGCAGGTAAAAGATATTGGCGGACGATTCGATACCAGAATTTTCGGACAGTGTTTTCCGGATCTGGTTCACCATCAGGTTTTTTGGTTAAGGGATCGATTGGAATCTGGATCAGAAAAGACCAGGAAAATCAATTCGTTACTCCATCAGATAGTGAACACCCTTACAGTTGTAAGTAGGTGCTGGCGACCTAGTCTCACAAATTTAGTGAGGAATAGTGGATCGCGTGAAATATGTAGCCCAATAAACCGCAAAAGTGGTTCAATGACGTATACTAGATCGTCCAAAGAGGTACATATAGGTATTTGTTCATTCCAATTCGGAAAGAAGAATACGTAATCCACAGTACTTGAACTGGGAGGATTGGGAGCCAAAAGCGAAAGAATAGGCTTGCGGGGGGGAGGAGGTGCCAATCCGGTGCCACTGAATCGTGGGCGGGGCTGAGTGAAGTCGGGATTGCGCTCTTTGGTGTCAATGAGGGAATCGTATAATTGAGAGATGGAAAGTTTCATGATGCGAATCAGGAGGTCGGCGATATCTGGTTGAGCATCGACGAGCCATGGGAATCTTGAAAGAATTCCAACAGCAGGCTTCATAGCTCCTATGGAGAGGAGAGCTAACAGAATTCCAGTTTTCTGATTGGGGGGGTTCTTGGGTTCGGAAACCTTCTTAATCTCAGGTGCAGCTACCTTCGTCTTGACCGATGAGAGTAAAGACGTGCCGGATTCTAGAGGCATTGCCATCGCCAGCTGACTCATTTTTGCGGATGATATTCGCGACTGAACTTCCTTCATATAGGCTGAACGGACATTGTCCATGTCAGAGTCATCGGGAGATAACTAGTTCATATATTGAATTCCAGAGTGACGATCTTGAGCGAACAACGACGTACATGAGGATATAAGTCTTCCAAAGCAACGAAGCCTTCGCGAATGAGAATAGCTGCTGTAAGATACAGCGATTTAGGGGGTTCATGGGCTTCAGCCGGCTGATAATAATTGAGTTTGAAGCCCAGAATTTGAGCAAGGACACGGGAACCACCGTTGATGTCTTTTTCGGAAGACATACGCCTAGGGTTCACCAGTTCCAGAATTTCGTCCAGGGTCTTTCCTTTGAATTGACCTTCCGACAGAGGTAGTTGGTCGTGTTGCAAGGGGCTTCGTGCCCAGGGAGAAAAAGATAGAAGCGCCAGAAAAAATGTGTAATGGGAGGCGAGATTAACGGACATCACATCGAGTAAGATATCCAATGCCTTATTAGGATCCAAGTCAAAGAAACCTATCAGACCAATGATTTTTCCCCAAACGGCATGTGCCCGATGCTGTATGGAATCGTACGGGTCTTGTGGTCGACCTGTTGAAGGTAAGTGACCAATCCCCAAGGCACTTGTGAGTTCAACCGTGAGTTTACTGTAACCTTCAGATTGTTCTCGAAGAAGATTGAACTTGTTTTGTTTGTAACTAGAAAAAGGATGATTCGAAATAATTCATACTGATTAGTTGAGCTGAAGACGCACAATAAGCCTGTGCGTGTCCTAATCTCCTTCTTATCAAGATTAGCCTTAACCATGAGCCCAACACCCTCCAGAATCGCAGTGTCCAACCGCTCACGACAGACGTTTGCACTCAGCACACCATATTGCTATCAATAAACATTAGATAGGAACGCGTAATGGCTCGCAAACACACCAGAAGTTTCTTCACTATTAAAACAATGGTAGCTTTATCTGCCTCGGCACTCTGTTTAACCCTGTTGGCCTTTCCGAGCACGGCTTGCGGCTTGTCCGCGCTCTGTCCATCATAAGCAGCGATAGTGGCTTTTACATCAACTAAGACTTCATCTAGCTCTGCATCTACACTCCAAATCAAGTCCACTAGATGTTCCCCGAATATAGCAAAATTTGAGGTTCTGTTGGGGGACGAAGTCGAAGGTAGGTTGTCCAGAACTGAACATATGAACGTGACGAAACCCTCCGCAGAGAGAGTCTGCTTGTATGTCCACATGGTAAGAGTGGAAGCGAGTAAAGTGCTGTACGTGGTCTCCAGGACGTTGTGACATTCTGCGTCGGAAGGATTACAATGAGGTGCAATGAGCATATTGCGACTGTGGCGACATGAGCTTTTCACATGCAGAGTGGAACAAACACGCACCATTCTTCCTCTCCGCCAGACTTCCAAGCATCAATGCAGGTCCGCACAGTGCTAACGACGTCCATTTGTACAATAGACGCAGTAGAAAGACGGTAGACAAGCACAGAATAATAGTTGATTACATAACAACTTACAAGCGCCGATATAAGCGCACAAATGACAACACTCGCAAATCGATTTGCGAGGCAAAATTCAAAATATTTATGACACAAGCACTACATACTTTGCTGCTTAAAGGTTACCTTTTATAAAGCACCATGACCACCAGTGGATCCAAATCCGCCACCACCACGAAGTGTCTCATCCAGGTCCTGTAAAAGAACATGATTTCAAACTTCTCCGGTTAGGACTGACGCGTCTCACCTGTACTTCTAGGATCTCAGGTGTATGGATCTTTTCAATAATGAGCTGTGCTATCCGATCACCTTCTTCGACTAATTGACTAAGAAATTCAATCATGCGGTCTCAAGTAGCTGGGCCACTCACCCTCAAAATCCTTGTCCGACAAATTGAATAGCAAAACAAAAACCACCCCACGATAATCAGCATCTATGACTCCTGCCCCAGTGTCAATCATGAACTTAGAGGCTGCGGAAGAAGCTAAAATTAATCGAGCACAACGAGGCTAAACACGGATCCCGACCTAAACCACTTCTTGGAGCAACACGACCATAGTGTCCTACTGGGACGGCGATAGAAATTTGCGTGTCAATCAAGGCTTTTCCATGAGCCGGAACGACTTTCTTTTCGGCACTTTGTTCAAATTCAATGATGAGAGACGACCCATCACCAGTTAACAGTTATGGCATTCGTACCTGTATAGATCATAGCCTGCGGAGAGAGCAGACCCTCTCGAGGGTGTTTTGGCTTTTTCTGAGTGACGCTTGATTAGAAGCTGAGAGATGGGTGCAATTGAAGCCTCAGGTTCGGTAGACATTCTGCGTTTTTTGACTTGCTGAGAATCAGAGGAGGACATGAAGGTGTAAAGGACGCGTTTATTTATTTGGCCTCTTAGTCCTCGCGATCACGTTACTTTTATAGCTTCCCTTTCGCCATTAACACCAACTTCAAGCCAACTGTGTTCCCTTGCGTGCCCTCATTTTGGTCAGCGCATTAACCCTACCAGACCTCAGCCGGAAACTATGCCTATGCTCTAAGTGTGCTGAAACTGACTCATGTTCCCAATAACTTCATATTTTCAGCGAAAGACAAAGAAGGAAAACGTTAATCCTCCGAAGAAGCGGAAACAAATCCTCTCAGATGATGATGAAATGTCATTGCAACCATCTGGGTCCTCGAAGAAGGCCAAAGTCGACGCCCCTCGCCGACAGCAGCTTTCTAACAGAACTAAGTCTCTGAATAAAGAGGGTTTCAGCGCCACAGCTTCTTCTTCTACCTCCGCCAGCCATACAAGGACAATTTCCCGAAGAACACCTCCTCATCACCATTATGCTACTCCTCAATCGCTCGCCAGGGCTTCCGATACAGGTCATACCTCTGACAGTATTATCGACCTCACCACTGGACCATCTAGCAGTACCCAGCCCCAACGAGACACAAATGCGAATCCCTTCTTGATTCAAACTCCCAGGCCACTCACATCTATGATAGTACAGCCGGCTCCTGCATCCAGCGTTCATCCTCCTAAAGCCTCCAGCCCGCGACACTTCAAAGCGGCCGGGAGATTTTACTCGGAAATGACTTCTTCGTCGCTTCCTTCTATTCGACAGGCCTTGGGTCGGTCGCTTGCTACTATAACTCCGAATACGCCCAAACGCTCCAATCATACTACCGAGATTGTGCCTGCTACGCCGGAATCGCCTTTGTTACGACTGCCTATAGTTCCGAACGAATCTCCTGATCTATCAGTTCCCAGTTCACAAAATCAGGAAGCAGAGATGGACTTCCTTGTAAACCGGAAACACAAGGCATTGACACCCGATGCTACAAATGAACTAGATGATTTGTCCCAAGTCCCGACTTCGCAGAGCCAAGAAGTGGAGATCGATCTTTACGTTCACAGAAAAGGCGTATCATTGGCAGCTGATGCTATTACCAGCGACGAACTATTCGATCTTTCACAAGTACCGACTTCGCAAAGCCAGGAAGTGGAGGTCGATCTTTCTATGTATAGGAAATACAACGCAAAGGAGCACCATAGTGCTCACCCCCCTTCAGATGAGATAGTTCCTTGCTCTCAGTCACAGGATTTTGATGGGATATTCCTCGAAGCTGTTTCTCCACGTCGGAAGCGTGTTTTGCGCGAGCTTGAGCAAGCCAGGCAGGTTGCAACTGCGACTGACCTTTCGTCGGGTTCCGGATCACGTACAAGCCCAACCGGGTGCGATGAAAGGTACAATCGGTTGTTGGAACCATTTTTTCTTGAAACTAACCTGGTCCCCAGTCAATCTGTCTTCCATTCTCCAGTTGAGGTTCAAAGTATGACAGACGAAGCCGTTAAGAGTCCTATGTTGAGCCAGTACGTGAAGTGCCTCCAATTTTTCTACGCGTTTTCATTATTTTTAGCGAGAATACCATACCCTACGCTGCGCAGGAAGCTATCTCCGAATCTCCAAATATCGAACGCCCAGAATCCAATCATGCTATGGTTCCCATCAATGATGAAGATATCCAAAGCCTGTTTGAAAGTGAGGGGCTACCTATAACGGACAATGTGATTAATGGACGTGATGGGACGAAAGTAGAACTACCTTCTATGCCACCTTCTCAAGCTGCTTCTGTGACAGAGTCTGATTCAGGAGATGAGCAATGGATGATGCAGGGGCTAAATACAGACGCACACCGACCAGTGCTCACAAGCGAAGTGTCTCGCGATCCCGCGAGGCCCTTGACTCAACGCGAGGTACAGTCTTGGCAGACTGACGTCTCGGCGTATTCCTATCCTCGAGACGTGTTGGACTTCCTCGATATGTTAGAAGGAGGTCCGGATTGATTATTGGCTCTATGTATTTTTACCTTTTTGTATTTCGTGGAAGCTGCTTATGGGCCCAACTTGAGGGAGATCAATTGTCGGAGGAGAGCTTTCCTTTGAGGAAATTACTCTGTGCACAAGCTATTGTTTGCAAATAATTACAGTCATATATGGACTCCTGACTACATTGAGAGTTGAAGAATTTATGCTGCACACCATCCTTGACTTTGAGAAGAGAATGCTAAAAGTACTTTCCTCAAGACATTCACCAAGCAGTCTATTTGGGATGAATATTATTTGAGCTGCTGTGCCCATTAGTCTGTATGTGTGGCTGGGGTTAGCAATAGCTGGAGATGTATGTTTACAAGTTAACAAGATGATATTCATTTGTGTTCTAGAAGGACTAAAGGCTACATGTACCCTCAAGTTTCTCGGCCCTTTTCCAAATATGGCACCAAAGCCCGAATACCTGCCCGCTGTCACCTATCTCTCCCACTCAAGTTTTATCTTTACCCTCATCTTTATGTCAGGACGCCTTCGAAACAGAGCTAGTTTCTCCTTCACTTACCTTCATCAGAATATCATCATTTACGTCCTCATAGGTAGCCCTCATCACCGGTGCAGGATCGTATGTTATTTGACCCGCCTTTTTCTGCCTTTCCTTGCATCTCACTCAATTCATTCACTACCCATCAACCAAACTCAGGGGAATCGGCCTCGAGTCTTCCGTTCTCTTTGCTCAAGAAGGTTGTCATGTCGTCCTTTCCGATGTCAACATCGATGGAGCGAAGAAAGGAGCAGAAATTATTGCGACCAGATACCCGAATGTTAAAGCGATTGCAATCAAATGTGATGTGAGCAGGGAGCAAGATATCAAGGATGCCGTGGATACTGCGGTGAAAGAATTTGGAAGATTGGATATCATGGTGCGCGATTACAATCTATGGACTTTGATATCGTATTGCGCTCTGACCAACTTCATCTAGTTCAACAATGCTGGTAAGGCTTGTGCGCATATATATATGATATTTCCCTGATCTACGGTTTCTGCTTAGGAATAATGCATCCTGAGGACGATAATGCACTCAACACTGAGGAACGTATATGGGACCTCACGATGCAAATAAATCTCAAGGGGGTTTGGTGGGGATGCAAATACGCGATCTTGGCCATGAGACAGAATCCTACCGACGACTCCCTTGGACTACACACTGGTGGAAGTATCATCAACACTGCAAGTTTTGTTGCGTTAATGGGTGCTGCCACTCCCCAGCTAGCTTGTAAGTTGTGCTTTATTCTTGTTTTTCCATTTGGATTTGTTAACAACATCATGTCTGGCACGTAGATACCGCGTCAAAGGTGCGTAGCATTCCAATCCCTCAGATGCATCTTCTAAGGTTGCTACATCTAGGGTGCCGTGCTCGCTATGACGCGTGAATTGGCAATGGTTCATGCGAGAGAAGGCATTCGTCTAAACTCACTTTGCCCGTATGTCAAATATATTGTTTTTGTTCTTATCCATGTTGTTCTGAGGCGAATATCCTAGTGGCCCGCTCAAGACCCGTCAGTTGAATGTTCCTTTTGCAACTCAGATATGGTTGACTAATTTGAGTTCTTAGCTTTGTTGATGGACTTCCTAAACACGGAAGAGAAGAAGCAGCGCCGAATGGTGCATCTTCCGATGGGGAGATTCGGTGAAGCTATTGAGCAGGCTAAAGCGGCACTTTTCTGTGAGTGTATCTGTCATTGTGGTGAATCACTAGTATTCACCGGTGTTGGCATGTTCTCAGTGGCGAGTGACGACAGCAGTTACATGACAGTAAATCTCCACTCTTTTTCTAACCCTCCCTTCACTGATTAGACTAACAGGGTACTGATTTTACTGTCGACGGAGGACTTTCATCCGCATATGTGACTGCAATTGGAGAGCCAGTTCTACCCCCTCCAGCGAGCTTGGCCAATAACTGATACATATGCAGATTTCGAGAGTATGGATTACCGTAGAGGATAGGTGTACATAAATTCCGTTTCCTTGGGATACAATAACAATGGGTACTACGGTACATAAAGAATCTGACTGCAAAACAATCGAAAGAACAGGGTATTGCAGACAGTTGCTGTTCACTGACTTTTCGACCGGCGCTTGTCACCTTCGATCTTTTTGATACGTGCAATCTCTGTCCCAACGTCATTTACAAGACGCTTGTGCATATCAGGTCGATAGCCCAAGGCGAAAAGTATCTCCAGATGAACAAAGAAAGGAGCGAGAACGAGGGCTGAAATTGGAGCGGGTTACTAATGAGGATTGAATGTAGAGATGAATGCCATAGAACTCACCACCAACTAGATTGTCAAGGAGCGCGGGTGCTCGCTTCTCTGCAACACCATGACCAAGGAATTGGGCAATCCAGGAGATTGTTTGCATGGTAATAGCTACGGTCAGATGGTCAGACCTCTGAGCAAATGCAGTAGCCGTTAGAAGGGAGAGGGTGAATTGTGGCGCGTAGAGTAACTGGAGCAAGAGTTTAGTTGAGACTTGCAAGGAGAGGCTGGAAAACCGTACAGCAGCTACAGGTTCCAGTATGAAATAATATGTCTCGTAGACCGTGAAGAGAATAGCCGGATAGTTCAGCTCAAACACCAGCCATTTGTTAAATTCCTGGTGGTATTCCGGTAAGAAGGATGGATGCGGGGCGCTTGCAAGTAGCACCATAGCCGACCTGAAGATAGCCCGAGTTAGAGAAGAGATAGTGTTGACAGAAGGCCGAGATGAATTCACCACATAATCAGCGGTACGCAGATGACATGGATGAGAATGTTGATCTTATTATTATGATATGCGCCGTAAAATGTGAGCTTCAAAGACGGAGTGAATACCGCAAGAGAAGATAGAAGAGCTGAAAACTTTTAGTACCTGCGTGTTGACATCAAAGATAGAAGACATAATGGGAGTACTAAAGAAAGTCACTTGCGAGTGATTCAACAATGCTGATTATTTATGTTCTCTGTACTGTAGCCCAGAATCATACAGAACCGGGAAAGTCACCGGGTTGTCGTCCATGACATAACCGGAAGTCCAGGGCCGGGTACGTAAGCAATCAATCCAGGCGAAGCTGGACACGTCCTTGACGAGTCCTTTCATTTCATCTTAAAGCTATGGTTCGTTCGACCATTATTGTTCGGGCATCTGATGCCCTTCCTCTCGCCGCTAGTGTAGACGACGAACAGGTCCGGTCTGAACTTTTTAAATGTTCCGCCCCTTGCTTACTAGTCTAACTGAATTAGACAGAACAAGCTCTCCAAGAGCACAAACAACAGTCCAAGCTCATCTTCCGCCGGATTACCCCCAATTCTGAACCGAGATGCTCAATAGAAAGCGGACAATATACTCTGCAGTGCGTTGTGCTGGTAATAGCACTCACTAGTTTCGCGGCACTTACTTACTATCCCTCATAGCTACCTTATAGCAGATAATGTTGTTTTTCTCACAATAGCAGACAAGTCCTACCCCCGGAAATTGGCATTCTCATATCTTGATGAACTTTCGAAGGAGTTCGCCACCACGTATGGGCCAAAGATTGAGACTGTGCGCAAGCCCTATGCTTTCTTGGGATTCGGTACGTCTGTCAGAGCCCAATCCGTGTCACTGTAGTTTGAATACTATTTTCAGACACATTCATGTCCAAAACTGCACGGCTATACAGGGACACGCGGACAGCCAGTGCAGCAAATAGCTCAGGTTTGGACAAATTGAATGACGAACTGCAGGATGTTACCAGAATCATGACGAAGAATATGGAAGAGTTATTATGGCGAGGAGACTCTCTAGACCGTGCGTTGTTCTTATGTTGTCTATCATGATGTTCTCATCTTTCTTCTATACAGGAATGTCGCACCTGTCTACATCCTTACGTTCCGAGTCCGAAAAATACCGAAAAGCTGCGAGGAATATCAACTTACAAGCCATGTTACGCCAATATGCACCACTCGGTGCGGTTGCACTGATTCTGATGATCTTCATATACTGGAGATTTTGGTGAATTAATATACGATATCCTGGACTATTCTTGTAGATTACTCTTCGTTGTACCAAATTGATACAATTTTTTGAATAACAACAGTAATCTAATCAATTCAATCAGTTATCTCAAGACGTAGCCTCGAGGCAAGCGGCTGGGGAAAACGTCGTTGCTTTCGCACTACCTCCATTGTCATCCAATCTTGAGGAACGATGTACAGATCACCATCGCCATATGCAACTCCTGCAGAGTCGCATTACAACACAGCCCCGCAATCGCCAGGAGGAGGACCCCAAATAACCGCAGGATCCATCACATACACGACGTCTATTGGGCCGGATGGACGAGTTGTTTATCATCCCTTCAAGTGAGTTTAACGGAAGTAGATTGTATCGATCATCTAACTAACACTTTACAGAGCTGTTCCAGCTAGGTGGGCTTTGTGAAATACATATTCTGATTGCCTGCTAATTTCATCGATAGCTACCAAACACCAACAGGTTGAGTGCCCTTCTTCTGTGCACTTATCCTTAATTCCTCGATGCTGATGACCTCGCACTATCCGCCTTAATACTATCTAGGCATAGTGACTGGAATTCAGTGGGTCCCTGCTGAAGCCACTCAAATTTTACCGGCTGGCGCACAGCCGGCAAGTACTGTTAGTCTTGCGTTGATCTTTACTTATTATTCTAGAAGATTGACCTTCAGGTTCAGGAGTTTGCACAAGCCTGGAGCCGAGGGAACCTAAGTAAAGAAGATCAAAAGGCTCTCAGAGAATGGTGGGTGATAGATAGCTTGCTCCAGCCCCAATCTCACAATAGCTTTTGCTTTGTTCACTATATGTGTGTTCCTTACGGTAATGACATTGCCGAATTTTCGCCAATCGCAACCATCATAATTCTCGTTTCGTCTTTGGTTTCTGAATGGACGTTACGGAAACAGGCAACGGAGCGAAGAAAAGCGGAGAAAGAGGGAAGAAAAAGACTCAATGAAGATGCTTCGAGAGAAGGATCGATATAACCAAAGCCGGTACGATAACGATCCTGACCTTCGTATCGCTAGGGAGCGGGACGCTGCTTCTGCAGCAACTTCTCTTCAAAGGCGGAGTAGTTTCAATCAAGGTTACCCTACCCCTTCATCTGTAGGTTTCCCTCCTACAGGAGCAAATCCCGGTGGGTATCCTCCTGGTTTCGCTACATCTGACCGTCTCGGTTACGGTGGTGCTGGCGGATATCCCTCCTCCGTTAATGCTCCTAGTCCTGGAATGGGATATCAGAGAGAGCGCAAATATAGTGTGGGAGGTGGTCTGTCAGAGCAATTCGCTGATCTAGGTATTGATCATGACGATCGTTTACCTAATGCCCCCCTCACTCGGCCTCGCAAATACAGCACACACGAAGCTGTGGCTGAGCGTGCTCGAAGGATGAGTGGCAATTTCGGGGTTGAACGTCCGTCTAGTGCGTATGGTAATGCTCCTGGAGCTTATCCCGTCCCCACAGCCAGTTCAAATGCGGGATTCCGTGCAGGTGTACCATATAGTAATCCATCCCCAGGACTTAGATCCGTTGAGCCGTCGTACATGCAAGCCCCGAGGCCTTCCTCTCCATATGCCACGTCTAATTATCCTCCAATGTCTGCTTCACAAGATCCTTATGGTGCTCGAGCGGCTTCTCCTTATCACCGGGCAGCCTCCCCATTCGGTCGTTCAACCTCTCCCTTTGCTGCGGGAGGCGGAGACGTGTATCCTCCCGGCCATATTATGGAAGGAAGACCCATCGGTTCCGGCGCACGATCCCGAGCAACTACACCTATACCTGGAATGCCTCCTGGAATGCCTGCTTCAGTGGCATTCCCGTCTACCGCCGGCCCTTACCCTCAGCCTGGTATGTCTAATAATATGTCGCCTCATATGTCGCCGATGATGGCTGGTGTTCCAACTTCAGGAACACTAGCTGCACCGGAGTGCTTCTCCCGTCCGATCAATGCAGCTCATCCATATACTCCTTTTGAACCGATGAAAATACAAGACATGGATCTTTTTCTTGAGTCATTGCCTCGTATGCCGATTGTGCTCCAGACCCACGACGTTTATAACGCGGACTGGACTCGCCTTATGGATGTATGTGGCTACCTCTGTTATCTGCCCTGCTCTAATTTTCTCACCTCCCAATTTTTTCTAGGATGTCAGGTTGGCATGGGCAGGACGTCTGCCTACCCCTGGAACTTCGGTTAACGGAAGGCCACCCAAGAGAGCTACACTTGTAGCCAAGCTCATAGAGTTATGGAACCACTCCTTTTTTGAGCGTCGAGGCGTCGAGCTCGTTCTCTACAAAGGACGCGAACGACGATCAGGCTCCCAATATGGAGCCTTTGATATACCGCATGATGAGTTCGATGACGATACCTCTTCTTCTTCCGATTCCGATTCCGGCTCATCCGGGGAGGATGATCAACCTCCCACTGGATTTTATGGAGGCTATCCTCCGGAGATGCCGGACGCCCGACAGAGACGCCGTGCAGCTAAAGCTGAGAAAAGGAGGCGCAGGAAGGAAAAGAAATATCGCAGGAGACAGAGAGAAAAGAGATATTCGCTCTGGCTGACTCGTTTGCCACAAGGTGGACCAGGGGGATACATGTCTACAACTGGATCAGTAACACCCAGTACTTTCCCTCCGCATTCACCTGCCATGCCTGGTTCCGCTTTCAGAGGCCCTTCACCAGGCCCTGGGTATACATCCAGCTACCCTGGAATGATGCAACAGGTTTGAGTACGTACATGCAACTGAACATTTATTTTCTCCGTCAGTCGTGAAAGATTTTTTTGTTTGCGTCAACAATACTGGAAATTTCCTTGATACTCTTAAAAAACAAAATACCAATGACAGTTCGTGGAACCGAGCGTATTTATGTCGTGACATATAATGAAATCATGGAAAAGAAAACTTCTACATAGTTTACCAGCCACGTCCACGTCCCCTAGAGGGTGTGTTGTAAGGCCCACCTTGAGTTGCGTTGCTGTATCCTCCGTTCCCATGGGATGGATTCGTGTAACCGTTGGCAGGATATCTACTATGATTGTCATCTCCGTAGCTGCCCCTGCCTCGTGAGGCACCTGGGAAGTTACCACCTGCATTACCATAGCCTCCGTTATTACGATATGCTGCTGGTCCTCCTCCTGCTCCACCAGCATTACCATACCCACCATATCCCTCGTAGTCTCTTGCTCCGCCACCTCCGGCGTTTCCTGCGGACCCGCTGTAACCTCTGCTGGTACCACCATAACCTCCTCTTACATTACCAACACCATAACCTCCTGTAGGTGCACTGCCATAGCCTCCCGTAGGACCGTTCCCATAATCTCTCGCGGGACCTCCACCGTAACCACCATACCCACCATATGAGTTATTCGAGGCTGATGATACGTCCCGACCATTTCCATACCCATTACTATAGCTATTGTTCGGTGATGGTCTACCACGGCCTCGATCATTGTAGCTTCCGTTATCTCCTCTGTATTGTCCTCGGTATGGTTCACGGGAATTTCCTCGACCGTTGCCGTAATTCGGAGGCCGAGAGTGGAATGGGTCATTTCTATCGTTTCCGCCTCTGTCTCTGCCCCCGCGGTCATAACCACTTCCACGACCACGGCCACGACCACCATTTCGCGCATGCTCTAGATCATTGGCAGATAACATGCGAGGAGAACGAGTTACACCAGGCAGCAAGACCGAGCGGTGAGGAGTGAGTTGTTTGGGGAAAAAGTAGAAGACTGAAAGTGAGCGATCGTTCTTGATATCAGGCAGATTTTGTTCAACAAGGGGAGTAAGGTAAGTAGAACCTGGAAGACATTCAGGGTTGGGAAGAACGCTTCCACTGACACCTTTAGTGAGATTGTGATCAATTTGAAGTGGCTGTTGATTAGAGTATTAAAGTCGACACTAAACTACAAAAATGGATGGAATCACCTCTTTGGGTCGCCGTTTACCATACAATTGTTCGTAGAATGGGTGTATTGGATGGGCATCGGATGTGAATATCGAGTTGTTTCCCCAAGTGTTTCGTCGAATTTCATCTTCAGTGAGCTTTGTGTAAGGCTCTTTCATTGCTTCAAGAAGGCGAACGGGATCAATAAAGGGAAGGAGTGCAACTCCTTGCCAGGCCATCCGCTTTCCGTTCATGTCTATCTCAAAGGTAGATGGGTAAAAATCGATAATAGGGGAGTCGTCGTCCGTCATGAGGTGGTGAAATGGTTCAGGAATATGTTTCCGACTATTTTCGATAAATCAGTCACAGAAATCAAAAAAAACTAAGCACTCACCTTGACGCTGGAAAAACCCCCATGAGCTGCTCGTAAGGCTTGAATGGCTGTCCAATTTCGAACTTTATGTCCATTTTATCGACGTCTTCGAAATCCGCCGCAAAGGGTGCAAAGTGGTACGGATAGTACCATTGCCAAGATGGAGTCTACATGTTGATTTTTAACGACCCGAACCAGTATGAATAGAAAGCTGGAAAGCTGCGTACTCCTTGATAATAATAGCACAGGACCCAGGCCATCCCTTCAACATAATGCTTTGTGATCCTACAAAGAGTCAAAACATAGCAAAACTTTATAGATTAAACACATACTGCCTCCTAAATTCTTTGTCATTGGGTTCTACATCAAACTTCTGCCTGTAATATCGATCTCTATATCCGGGTTCCCAAAGTCTGAAATCAAGTTCGCTCTATATCAATAGTCGCAGTCCATCCATTGAAAGGGCCACGCACTTCACTGTATCTTCTTGAGAAACGGTTCCATCTGGATTGACCTTGAACGCTAAAGAAGAATGGGGACCATCCACGGGGGGTTCATCATCATCAACTACAACAGTTTCATCCGTCTCTTCGATATTCATTTCGTCAAGTTTGCGCTTTGTTCCCGCCAAGTTCGGGTCAGCTTCTACATCATCAGCACCCACAGTCCCATTCTCGAAAGTTCCAACATTATTTTTTTCTGAAAACGGTATATCAAAGTCGGTTGATACAGAGGGTGCATTCTCATCGGTAACAGACTGTGCGCCAAAACCAGGAACTTCATCCTCACTGTCGACAGTCATTGTAATGTCAACAGACGGCGTTGCAGTGGCATCTGAAATGATCATAGAAGGTTCAGGGCCTGAGGGCAAGAGTACATTGGGTACATTGTCAACATTACTGGCGGTCGGTTTCACAGGGACAAGTCCAGCAAGTTCAGCCTTGAGCACCTCTGCCGCGCTCATATTGGCCATTCGAATAGCACGCCGGTTGGCTACAACGTCATGGTTCGAACCCGCAAGTGCCTGTGTAGCTGCGGGAATGTTCTGAATAGACTCTGCATTAGGCTTAGCGCCAAGGCCAATGGAATCCGCTCTGGCAGCAAAATCAGGTCGTGGAGGAAGGGATGGATGTGCAACGGTTGTATTATTAGTAAGACTAGAGGTAGAAGCAGTCAATGAAAGAGAGGATGATGGCCCCGCAGTAAATCCATTTTTACTATTCTCTTCCTCCAACTTACGACGCTTGGCATTTGCTTCTTGACGTTCCTCGCCTAGGAGAAGCGGCAGATAAGAATCAAAAGTTGTTCCAGTGAAGAAAAGGACATGAAGATTTTACACGTACCTTCACGTCGGCGTCTAAAGATATCATCTTCTCTTTTGGCCAAACCTTCGAGAATAATTTGAACTCTTGGTAGCTCGAGTCGACCATGATTTGTCACATATCCACCCATTCGTGGCAATTCCTGTTTCCAGATTCTCAACAAAGTATCAATCGCTCCCTCGCGGATCTCAAGCGACGGTAGGTGGGGAAGGAAGTCATTCCCAACAAAGAAAATGAGAAGCACCCAGTCATCGATTGATCGTTCGAAATCAAAGGGGAAGTAAGCTTGAGGAACATCAAGTTCGACCTCAAGATACTCGCGCAGGACGGCGACATCTAGGAAAATAAAAGGTTTCTTCTCCGACGGAGGCTTTTTCTGAATCTGTGCCAATTCGGCTGTACATTGAGCAGCGTAATGACCTTCCTGTCCACATTTCCGACAAGCAGTTGAATTGCTCTCGCCAAAAACGTCCTCCCGCAATACTCGGAAATGAGGTTCGTGTGTCGCCAATGCCAGCATTATGAGATCGGCATCCTATAAAGAATGGGTCTATGCGTAATAAAGAAAAAGTGAAGCTCGCGCACTAAGCCGTAGATAACGTGTCGCGTATTTGGATCATGTCCGGGGTTTGCGCGCTGGCGACGGATCCAATCCATGATCTTGTGTTCACCTTCACCTGGCACACTTGCATCAGATATGATAACTTGAATCTTAAAAGATGCATCAGCTGGAAAGCAATGGTATTCTCATTGGCAAAACGTACGCCTTTCCAGCCGTCATCAGTATTCATCTTTGAAACAACCCAATAGCGGAGTGACGCGGCAAGCAAATCCATGAAAGGTGTTCCAGGCGTGATAGCATTAGTATCCCAGGCGACTTTGTTTTTCTCCTCTTCGGATAACTCCTTGCCCATGGCTGAACATCTCGATGATTAGCGTTCAAAGACTGGGAGTTAAAAGTGGTGCGGTACATACCTTCCCAAAGAAGAACCGACTCTTTTCTTTGTTCGTCCTTTTCCTTGGCTTCCTGTGCAGCACGAAACCGCCTAGACCGCTGCTGATTCATTTTTGCCCGCGGTGCAACACCGTCTGGAGAAATAGGCGTCAATCATAAGTATGTGTGCATATAGGTGTGCTCACCAATGGCCATGAACAAGAGTTTTCGCGGTCTAACCATGTTCACAACTCTTTCGGTATACTTAAAAATTTCAACCATCATTTCCTCTTCGGTTTCCGGAGCAGGCTAGAATTGTGCAGAAATGAACCAAGTTTCACAAGGGTGAGAAGCTTCCATACCCTCCCTTCCGGGTGCGTACATGGATGAACCTAGAAGAGAAGTTAGTAATTGTATGCCATAGAAACGACAGCAATATGCACAATCCCGTTCATGTCAAGGTAGAGGTTGTCGAATTCCACCCCATTAGGATTGGAATCTGCCATTCTTGGAGGAATGACAACGATTTCGTCGTTTTCATCCGGGACCTGAACCTCCTCCTCCTCTTGAACAGGATAAACTGAATAGACAATGAGTTCCAACCTTGCCGTAGTTCAAATTTGCAACGTCACGCACTAATTTTGGGATACTTTTTGCTGAGCCATCGGAAAAGAGCGGGAACACCCTAGCAGATAAGTCAGTAATGGTTTATTTTCGGGATATTTGGAAGCCTGCCATATTATCGTAGTAAACACAAGATGCAAGATAATAAAATAGTGTCACTGTTGTCAGTGTTGAAGTCTCCAGCAATTGCCTGCCGGAAATGGGAGCCACGTGCAAGCACTGAAGTGACTCCGTAGCTCCCGAAAGTGCATGAACTTTTGATTGTTAATCTTCATCCGATCTAACTTAGATATGCCTGAACTAGGTCTAAAACCTGAGCCTGCAGATGCAGATGCCCAGTCTCTCAGCAAAGCCCAAAAACGAGCGGAAGGACGAGCGCGACAGGAACAACAACGAGCCGCGAAAGCTGCACAGAAACAACAACAATCGGGTCAGGGAGTATCCGGCACTACAGGATCATCCTCTTCCAAACCGAAGGGGTCCGCTACACCTAAAAAACCAATTTCTGAATCAAACAAAACACCTTCAGCCGCAGCGTCAACGTCGAAAGACGCGCCCACGAACATACGGGACGGCGCTGGAGGCACAGACGGTTCATCGGATAGCCCAAAATCGCGAGGCCTTCGCATCTTCTCACACTTCGGTTTACCAAAAACCCCAGGCCATCAAATCAAAGGAGACATACATCCTGCGATTGTCAAATTGGGATTACAGTTTTCGGAATTTAAGATCTGTGGCGCAAATGCACGGTGTATTGCTACGTTGACTGCGTTCAAGACGGTGATTTTTATTTGACTACTTTTCAACTCGGAAATCTCATGTTGGATTGCCTTCTAGGTTATACAAGATTATGTTACGCCTCCGCATAATACTCTCTCGCGACATCTCATGACATACTTATCACCTCAAATTACGCATCTTGTCACTGCAAGACCCATGTCAGTTACGATGGGGAATGCCATTCGACAATTAAAGCTAGAGATCAGTGGCTCAGACATAGATCTTCCGGAGCAGGATGTACGTGTTTGCCTGTCGCGTATATCCGCGAGAGCAATAACATTTTGGCCTAAAATAGGCAAAGGATGCGCTTTGCCATAAAATTGATGAATATATACGAGACCGTATCATTATTGCAGACGAAGTTATCGAAGATCTAGCGGTCAAAAAGATCAAAGACGGGGACGTTGTTCTTACTTACGCGAGGTAAATTGGTGTTCGGTAACTGCTAACCAAAATTTACTTATCAATCTTCATATTAGATCGTCGCTGGTAGAAAAGATTTTACTACGCGCACACTCACTGGATAAACGATTTTCAGTGATTGTCATTGACTCGCGGCCGTTGCTTGAGGGTAAAACTCTACTTCACAGCCTCGCTTCCACAGTACCTCCATTACCATGCACCTACGCCCTTCTTCCTGCCCTTCCCTCCCTTATAACTGATGCTGATATCGTTTTACTCGGTGCACACTCACTCCATGCTAATGGATCGGTGTATTCGAGGGCAGGGACTGCCATGGTCGCTATGCTGGCTAAAGAACATAGCGTCCCAGTCATGCTATGCTGCGAAACGTATAAATTTAGCGATACTGTGATGCTAGACGGTTTTGGGAAGAACGAGTTAGGTTCGTCGATCGGCTATTATTCTGCTATACTGTTCGCTGATCTCTATCTAGCACCAACAAAGTTTTCTCCCCAAGTACCGCAATCGAATTCTAGTCTCGAAGTCTTGAATCCTTTGTATGATTCAACACCCGCGTCTTGTATCACAGCGGTGGTGACGGAAGTTGGATTGATACCACCTACGAGTATCAGCTCGATACCTCTTGCATTGGGAAGAACAACGCTATGACGTCCAAGTAGATTTTGGCTGTTATGTGCATGATCAATATACGATGTGGTTGTTCACAAAGTCAGCACAGTACACTGACAGTACATCACAGTATCTGAAAGGCAACTAGAGCCGCGTGTGCGCAGTCCAAAGTTTCGTCTAAGTAGTTGTATGATTGAAATTCTATATGCATTGAATCTAAATAGCATAACTATCATGATCTCTATAACTCGTCCTTCTTCGAGTTATCGGCCACCCTCTTCTTTATCCATTCAAAGGCTTTTTCGGTGACCTGTTCAACTGGATGATCGAAAATGTAAGGGAGACCAGGTACAAGGGACAACCCGGTGGCTGTAGGCCCCCACACTTTTAAGCGGGGGTTCTTCACGTTGACGAATGCCTTCTTGGCTTGATTTACAGCAGTGTGAATCGTAAGAGCCGGTAGAGCCCTTTACATGTATACGCAATGAGGAAAAGAAGGATGTCACGATTTACATCGGGACGCACATGGATGCTATTGATTGGAAGGTCGCTCTTTGCACCGCAGTAAAAGCTAACCTCGTGGGTTCAGAGAAATTGGCAGCCTCTAAAGCTGAAGGTCCTTGGCGATGAGCCTTGTACGTTTCGTACCCAACGTCGCCGGTTAAATATAGCCAGGAGATACCATAGGCAGCGGTAACTATCCATGGGGGCACGACTGGACGAAATGCCTCTCCGATATCACTGGTCTTGGAGGGGAGAAAAGATTCAACAAGCTTAGTTTTTGAGAAACATATCACTCACATAGGCAATGTAACGAGTGGATGCTCGGAGGGCAGTTCTTAATCTGGCACCATAAGCCATATAACGCAGTTCTGTGTCTTTACTGTCCACATTCTTGTCTGCGAGATGGTCAACTTCGGATTGAATAACTTCAGTTGCAGCTTCTGCAGATTTCGACATTGTTCAATTAGAAACGTGCGCAAAGAACATGGATGAATAGATAGCAAACGGCCCGACCGGCGCGATCTACTAAAGTGCTTCACGTGCTCATGCACCCCAGTCACTTTCGACGACAACATTGTCAACGACGTTCTCAACACCACTACAACAGCGCACCCGACTTAATGGAGTCCAGGACACGCTCTGCTTCACCCAGCCATGCAGATGGGAAGCTTAAACGAGAACAAGGGGAAATATCTTCCTTGCCAAACAAAATCTCGGCCTACTACTCCCTTGTCTTCCCCCATTCTACATTTTACATTCAGACGCTGTCTGTGACCATTGGTCGGAGATGTTATCCGAACCCCAATGTCTCTGCTTCCTCCTCTTCTATAGCCTCGGAGCCTGTACAGGTTGACGTTGACCTTGGGGCTTTGAAGAGCGTTTCGCGGCTTCATGCCAAGATAGAATACGACCGGGAAGAAGACCGCTTTATTTTAATTGTAATCGGGCGGAACGGGGCCTGGGTTGATGGAGTTTGGCAGGGAAGTGGAACCAAAGCACCCTTAGGCGAGCGGTATGTTCTTCTAGAAATTATATGTCCTCGTGTCAGCCTGCTGATAATCCTCAAAGTTCCCAAATACAGATTGCCTCGCGGACTTTTCACTTTGTATTGCCCCCTCCTCCTCCCCCTGAAGATACTCCTTCGCCAAGCTCCAATTCATCGACAAATAGACCTCGGTCGCCATCGCTCGACGTCACTTCCATATCTCCGCCATCTTCACAACCTTCACATTCTCCTCCACCAAGACAAATTAAACCTCCGACTCCACCCCCAGAACTTCAACTTGGTAACTCTAATTTAATCGCGAGATCGACGAAAGCCAACGCGAAGAAGAGAAAGAAGAGTGATATATCTGCTATACCTGTTCATCCGCCGCCACCTCCCAAGCCGGAAGAGATACCACCTAAACCCAGTCTCACCTATGCCCAGCTTATATATCGTGCCATCAAGGCCTATGATGGTAAAGCCACGCTACAAGAAATCTGTGCATGGATAGCAAAGGAGTATGACTATTATCGGTACAGTGATGGAACAGCCTGGATGGTAAGCTTGTATATCGAAAAATGGAATTCCTTTCTGATCTTGATGTTGATAGAGCTCCGTGCGCCACAATCTATCATCTGGTCGAGCCTTCAAGAAAATGGAACGATGTGGAGGCGACAGGGGAAAGGGTTTCTTTTGGTCGCTTGATGAAGCACATCAACATACACTGGAAAGTCAAGATTCTAAACTCTTATCGGGTGCTGCAGAGCAAGCCTCGAAATCGCGCAAAAAGGACAAGACATTGGAGCCTCCCTTGAAGCGAAGTGTAAAAGGTGATACGAAAGGGGTACTTCCTCCTCCCTTGAATTCTACGCCCCTCCCAATGCAGAATTCCTCCGACTCCTCGGCAGCGACTACAACGACGATCTCTCACTATAACGTCTCCTCCTCCTCCACCGCCCAGACAAGTACTTTGCCCCAACGTTCTTCGATGGTCTCGACCCCTATCACGTCAGCTGGTGCTGCAACGAGTCCTTATTCAGCTTTGACACAACCTTGGAATATATTTGCAAGACCTAATACGGATGTTCTCACATTTACTCCCTCACTATCCACGGCACTTTCGGCCCCGGCGATAACAACCTTCAATATACCCACTGCACCTGCGACGTCCACCAATTTAACCTCTGTGCCAGTAACATCCACATCCTCGTTAGTCACCGTGCCAGCATCTCTTTTACCAACTTCAGTAACAGTTCCATCCTTATCTGTCTCGACTTCTACCATGCCAAAAAAATTGGCACCTTCAGTTCCCGATATCGCCATTCCAATCGTCTTGGGTCCCGTTCCTCCAACTCATCCCAGTTATTCTGCTTCGCATCCGAACAATTCCGCTAAAGAAGGTTACATGATCCTCCATGAACGGAAATTGATCCTCGACCCAGACGTTTTCTCGAGTTTAACAAAAGAAATGCTTGTTGAACTCGAAAAGATGGGTGCTAGCAAGGCTATCGAAATATTGACGGGTCACCTGGTCAGGGTATTGAAGGAGCGGCGGAAGAACAGGAAGAGTGCGAGAGGCAGAGGCAGAGGTGGGAAGGGCGCCGGTGGTCCTGGCCGCAAATCTGCTACAGCTGGCACGACAGTAAAACCATCCTCGTCCGTGCCCGCAGCTTCGACCTCCTTATCAAACGGTGACGTGTCTGATGCCCCTGCTGCGATGGTTGTGGAAACGTCGCTCGCTGCCAATCCCAATCCTTTGATTCCCGTACCCATCATGCAGGCACCAGTCGGTGATCCAGGTTCTCCTATCGTAGTGGTAGACTCTGACGACGATGGACCCGCTACAAAGAAGAGAAAGCTCGATGAAGGGCCATCCTCACCTTTCGTAGATCTCGTTGTCCTGAAGCCCGTCGTTCCTACTTCTGGCGCTTCATTGACCGCAATCCAGCCCTAAGGTTAGGCTTCTATTCCCCCCTCAGAGTCAGGGTCGTCCATGTCTCCGCGCTATAAGTGTGACGCAAGATTTTGCCAACTTATCTATGCAGTCGCTCGTAGCATGTTCATAATTACGCGTCTGCGATTCCAATATCTGTACTTTGACCTACTCTACTTACACGCTATACTACCTTTTTACACATCACTTTCCTGGGCCTTCGTTACGAGTTCATGTTCTTTATGTTTTCTCTGTTCAACTTATGGGTTGCACGCACGTAGCTTACCATGTATTTTATGTTCTTCGACAAGTACGTAGATAGACGCAATTGTACTACTAATTCACTACAATTTCATGCAACTTTTTCGGGCAAGTATAGCATTGATGTAAAAAGGTCTACGAAGATATACAGTTCATACAGCACTTCTGGTAAGTTATGATAAAAGACGAAATATCATATCTGACTGCCACCGTCGTGTGGATTAGCCACGTTATATTTCTGCGCGAAATAATCGACCAGTTGAGATGCCTTGTACCTGATCTTGAGGTCAAACATTGTATCATACCGCGTCCGATGTTTCCTCAGCTGGCCCAGCGATTTCGCCAAGGAAGGATTGCCCGCACCGAGCAGTTCTAGGGTGACTTCAAACCTCCTTTCCTCGATATCGACGAGAACGTTGAACAACTTCAGGCCGTCAATATGGTCTAACACTTGGTACGATTTGTCCAGGTAAGAGATTCTCTGTATATCGTTGATCCAAAGATTGACATGAATTTCGTTGAGGAAAAGTCTATGGCGTTTCTCCGGCCGAGGATTCCTTGCAGCGTTTCGTTCCGACGGTATTAGATCCAACCTCCGCTTCATCCTCTTTTCCCTTATCACATGTTTTTCCTCTCTGACAACCTTCTCCCTTTTGACCGATTTCTCCTCGTGTTTCGCGACTTTTTCTTCTTTTACCTCCTGCGCTTTTTCCTTTTTCACCAACTCCCTGGCAGTGGTCTCTTTCTTTACAACCTTTTCCTCTTTGCATTTCTCCTTCACAGCTTCTTCCTTCTTCACAACCTGTTCTTTCTTCACGCCCGAGCTGCGAACTGTTTCGGGCTCGGGCCTGCGAGTAGGCTCAACGTTTGCGGTAGTTTGTGAATAAAGTGATGTCTGTCCAAATGATAAACGTTTTCCGATGCAAGACCTCGAAGGGGATGTAAGAGATGAAGCAGGTGCCTGACGTCGACGTTTGGATATTTTTGCACTGTTCGAAGTTTGAGGAAAATTTCGTGACGATGGCAGCAAGTCAAGATTCGAGGACGAAGAATCCGAAGAAATAGATAAGTGAGGAGGTGGAGGATGAGATGACTGATTAATCGAAAGGACCCGGGATTCATGGGGTGAAGAAGTTTTTCCAGCGAGACAGGAAATGAAGGTGGATGGAGTTGACAGGGTATTTGGAGAAGGTGGGCTATTCCTTGGGGTAGGCAAATATTCGTCATCCGGAACTGAACCACCGAAAAGTGGCTTAATACCAGTCGTATGCGGAATTTGAACATCGTCGAAGCGTTCGGACGTAACGAGGATATCTGTGACTTCAGCAACGGTAGTCTCATCTTGGAGATCAATGGATAATGATGTCGAGGTTGACGTTGAGTCGTTGGTGGCCGACTCGTCTTTTTCGTCTTTGACATGTGGCGGCGGAGGTGTCGCTGGTCTTGAGTGCGAGTAGACTTCTGACGGGACGGAGTGCATACGCAGTAGAGGTTGATCGGCAAGAATTTTGTTGATGATTCTCTCTCGATCGCCTTCTCTAACGGCAACTTCGGATGTTTCGGAGGACGCAGCTGCCTCGGAAAACCGACGGACGGAAGGAGGTTCGTATTCCTCAACGAGGCTACTGCCACGGTCGTAAGCACTAATAAAATGCTCATTTTGAGGGGCATCCCAAAAAACTTGGCAGCTTCGGCCTTCGTCGTTCGGCGGAATCGAAAAATCGGATGGATCGGTACCGATTTCAACAGGCGGTACTGGGAAAACAACGGGGATTAAGGGTCCTGTGTGTTGGGTTGGTGAAAGTGGATGGTGAAGAATTTCGCGTTGCATTGAAGCAAATGAAGAACATCGTACATCTGAGGAAGGAGAGACTGCAAGTAAAGTAGAAGAATGCACATGAGGATCCCGATCTTGGTTTAGGGGAGAAATTTTTGACTGATTACCCTCCCCACTTTTTGGTGTAAGAGTATCACAGCTGTGTATGGCTCGCGACGAGATGACCTCGCAAAGAGCTGGTTTATTGGCTTTGTGAACTTCAGCACAAAGTACTGTACTGTGAAACGGTAGTGTCGGTGTAAGAGCTACCTCTGGTAATTTATCAAATACATTTGTACCCAATGGGTCATTTGATGCAATTATTGCTGTATTGTCATTTACAAGCGGTTTAGTGTCTGAAGATTTGGGGTTCCCGTAAAGGGATGTTCTGCCTCGTTTCGTGTTCCCCCTTTTCTGAATCAGGGGTAGAAGGTTGTATCGCAGTGCAGGAGACGGGGTTCCCCGTACCTCCTTGAATTGATTAAGGGAAGGCAAATTTTGTTTCCTATTTTCTTTCCTTGGTGCAGGAGATGGTCCAAGGTGTTTAGGAGAATTTGTCGAAGAAAGGGCATGAGGGACATCGATAAAATCGAAGGAATCACTCGCGTGTTTTTCTGGAGGCAGCAACGGAGAAAACGAGCGCGAGATGTCAAAACCTGATCTATGCTCGGTAGCTTGCAGTAACACCAATGAGTCCATATCTGCCTTTACGTGGCCCTCAACAGTGTATGTGATACCCTGAGAGATATCAATAACAAGGACAATAGCACAGAGGAAAGAGACAAAAGTAGTCTTCTTACTGTACAGTATGAAAAACTGAGTCTGAGTGGCTGCCGCAACAGTTGGCAGTGGAAGGCCTTCGAGAAATCGAGGTCTAAAAAGGTTTCGCCATTTATACATCCGTTATTTGGAAATTTCTTTGTGCGTTTCATAATAAAAGGGGATATCGTTGACAAAGGATCGTTTAGTCCCAAGGTGCTGGAATCACTTGAGATTGCAGGCAAAAGACTGCAAAAGAGGCTTAGATAGGCAAATAATGGCCTGTGAACGGAGAGGAAGTGAACGGCTTTTTGGATACCTTAGCTCTATTGTTCGGACACACATGAGGTACAGTGGCACTTGCCACTGATCATATATGTCACATGTGAGACACCTTGGGACACATCCTGAACGGCTGATTCCGAATAATTGATTATTATGGAAGTCAAACAGGCCGCGGAAGTTCAGCTAATTGAGACTCAAACTTGATACGCCTGCCTAGCTCAATCGGATAGAGCGTCAGACTCTTATGATGTGGCAGGAATCTGAAGGCTGCGAGTTCGACCCTCGCGGTGGGCTATTATGAAGTTGTTTTTTTTCGGAAAAAAATCTAAAACAATAGAGCTTATTAGCAGTCCACTGCAAAGTCACTCTACGTTGCAAAGATCCCCGATTTTCTTAAAAAGTCAGCAGCTCCACTCACTGAGAAATGTATATGGAGAGCTCCACCTATTGAATTTTCGAGTATATGCTTGGCAGTTTTCTGTCCAAGAAAAGTAGTTTGCCGTGCGTTGCTAATAAGCTCTAATGTTCGGCATATTTGTGATCAACTACTTTTGTTACATGTAACATACAGGAATAGGGGCATAAATGTATCATATACGATAACATAGGGTATTCAGCGAGCTTACATATTTTGCTCAAGCTGCTCTGAATTGTACATAGCTTACATCTGCAATCCAGTCCCCACTAGAGGCATTGCAGAGTTGCATGCCTAATAAACGCAAATGTCCGAAGGTTACATAATTGGGACCCAGACGCACTGCTCCGTGCTCAGCAGAATTGAAGGCCGTATGGAAGTCCTAGAAGGAGATTCGGATCAACACACACACACACAGAATTCGAAGAAGATCAAAGGACTAGACATATACTGACATGTATAAAACTGCGGTAAATGTCCGCAATATCATGAGCTACCTCCATGAGCGTTCGAGGATTGCCATTATGGGAGAAGAAGAATAATTTTTTGACAATCTGGAGATGATTATAGCCCGGCCACTGCAAAAGTTTGAGAATACTGAACGAAAATTACAGTGGGGAAGTGCCACTTACATTAATGACTAGACGAACGAAGGGCCGCTTTGGCATCCAATCCCTCGGAAGGAAGCTAGTGATTAAGGCCGAGGAGTGGTTCAAGTCTTGATGATTTTCGAGCTCGGACATAGCAACACCAGCTTGAACCTGTTCAGCTGAACCAAATGGTACAGCGGGGTTGGCTCCGTAGTTATGGCGAGGAACAAAGGCGTGGGGTTGACCCGCATGCCACCAGTCTGATTTAACCAGAGAAGAGGTGTAGTCGATAGCGTTTCGTCGACCAAAACGCGACGGAATAGGGGATGTTCTGGTATTGCTGGTTAAAGCAGAAATGTCCACTGCATTGCGACGTGGCCTTGACAAGGATTCAGGCGTTGGACCGACTGAAGGCAAGTACTGTTGCATTCTGTGGTTCGATGGAGAGGTTCTGTGGATAGGCTTTGAAGGTGATACAAACAAGTTGGTGATGCCTCAACGAAATGGTCGTAGACCATTTATACGAAAACCACTACGCGGCTCAATAGAGGCCACAATGAGCAGCCGGGACGCTGTAAATGGATAATGCCTTTGACCATCATAGAAAACTAGAAATGGCCAAAAGGAAAACCACATCATAGAAGAGTTTCAAAGCGCAGTGATCGTGAGTTTCGCACGCCTTTGACATTTGGCCAGTCTTTGCAGATTCATTCAAGGCCTCGCGGAATCCAGGAATCTCAATGGACACCGAGCTCAAATGTAATCGTCTCACTTGTAGGAAATGTTTGACAGACAAAGCTGTCGTCGTGAGTCTATTTAGTCATTTTCTTTTTCAACGTGTATTCATTCTGTTTGAAAGACAACTTGTGAGTTGCTCTAGTCGGTTATTATACCAGGGTTTACATTGAAGGACGGTTGGAAAAGGCTCTCATATTTTCTGTGGTGCGTTGTCATGCCCCTTATGGAAACAATTTATAGACGATCATACGTTCGAGTAGTCGATTGTGCGAATGAGCTATTCAACGCGGCGCGTCTGTGCCCAGGTAGTCATTCTATGCAAATATTCATGCCAATTGCTGACAATTCTATGGAGCTTGTGAATCTTCTTTATCCGAACCGTATGTCCTTGCGTTTCATTCAAGTCTGCCATCTGAGTCGAACAACGGATCGCAGAGACGATGTTGTTGTACGTCCAAGATCCCTCTACATAGTACGACTCTAATGTCAAACATGCTAGGTCTGCTCTTTGCATCCATCCAATGACTACAAGACTGTATGTGTATGCGCATATACCCGTACTTGACCGCCTTGACTGTTCAAAACCAGTCTGTTCTTTCCGGCTTGACACCGTCGATTATATTGGAGATATGCAGCCGGTATGTTCTGAACTTCTGTTCTCATTTGTGTGGAGTTCAACAACATTCTAGTGCAATAGCCTTCTGGCAATACCAGATACATCAAGAAAAGTAAGACGCTCCATAAGATTATGTTGGAATAGCACTTCTTTAGTCACTTCTATTCCCAGTTCTTTCCAACAAGCCGTGTTGCGTAATCTCAACGACAAAAACTCGCAACTTCAAAAACAGTTGGATAATGTTGTTCGAGAAGGTATAGTCATCGAGCGTTGCCTGCAAATTCATGGCTAATCTCTCGATGCGATTCCAGCCAACGGGGAAATATCTCTACTCAACAATAAGACCGCAGGTGCATTGTGATCTTTTTTGAATTAACCTGTATCTCACTTCAGAAGACCTGGAAAGAGACCTGGAGGTGGAACGCAGAAAGGTCCGCGACTTACAAGATGGTACCCGAGAAAGAGAGAAAGAATACCAGAAACTCAAAGTACAAGAGCAATTTGCATGAGATCTACATAGGCTTATTCGAGTTTGCAGGCCCAACATGACAAGATCAAACGCAAGGCTCTCCTTGGGCCTAACCTCACCGCGAATGAACCTTCAATAAATGGATCCAACAATCAGCTTTCGGATGACCAACGAGCCGGAATGCGAAATTTTGCGCCCAAAGTAGGAAATAATCTGGACTTTGGTGCCGTCGTGGGTGGCATGGAAGCAAATGGCGTTAGTTTACAGTTATTCCTATTCATATTCCTCAGTTGACACTAAATGTCAGATACAACGCACTCCCATCGTGAATCGTGTGGGCAGTTTCCCAAACCGCCTAGTAGCGACGGATGGGTGGGGTCAGAACACTTCTAGCGCGTTGAACCAGCCTCAACGTAACCGCATCGGCGGAACTCATCGCCAACCACTCGCATATCATGGTGGATACATATCTGATCGCTCGGACAGCGCAAACGAGGTCGAAAACTTTCTTATAGGCGGTGGAGGTCAACGGACTGGGGTGGTGAGGGCATCAAGCGCAACTGGAGGGTGGAATTCCGGTCCTCAGGCTACTAACATCGTACAACGAATGCGGCCGGTACAGAGAGGTACGCGATATGATATCCTTCAAGGCCGGAAAGCTTCATGACCAGTTTTGTAGCATTTGCACCTCCCAGTAGTTCAACTAAGAGAAATTCTGGGACATTCAGGCCTGCTATCACCAGATAATGTCAAAATTTGGTATAGTGTTTCCTCCGCAGTCTCTTCAGCGCTTCAGTAGTCACTGGCTTATAGTAAATGTAGCATTAGTACGTGTATAAATCATAATTGGAACAAGAACATGTCAACGTAGCAACTAATGATAAAATATTTGAGCATAGAAGTAGGTCCAATCATAACAAGAATAAATAACTATACAAAGTATGATAGTAGACAATGGATTGTGATTGATGCGAAGGCCGACGAGTATGTGCTCCAGTGACCATTGAACGGAGCAGCTGAAGGAGGGGTGTTAGAACCAATAGTCAAGACCAGGATGGAGAACATAATGATAGCAAGACAGATGGAGAATATGGGAAGAGGAAACGAGAAGATAAAATTGTAGTTGCATTTATTTGTGGAACGTTTCCAATAGGATACATGACGTCCGTTGTTGTCTTCGAAACCTTTTCTTTGTTGCGCCTAATCCCTTCTCAGACGCCCATTCTTTTCATCCTCTAAGTACTGTCCGATTGCCAAAATATCTTGTCCTGACCTCTTCAAGTATCCAGCCAATACAATCCGATCTGCATGCGGCATCAAGTCAGAGAGTTTGTCAACCTGACGTCGGAACTCTAGGTCCCACGAGGACTCTGGGGGAGTTGGCGACTCGTAACGAGGTTTCAAGGGTTGTTTCGACGGTGAAGACGATTGAGAGCGTGGTCCTCCTGTTACAGTGGGATTACTCAGGTGCCCATTGTAAGGGGTTGAGTGATGCACACTATCGGCTGAAGGAATGTTGTACAGCGAAGGCCTCCTGCCCATTACATTCAATTTCCCAACCGAACTGGAGTTGGAGCCTTCCGAAAGCATAGGTGATATCATCATTGTCTGCGACCTGAGCATCCTATTAGGCGGTGCTCTCGGGCCTCCGGGAACAGAAGGCGGTCCTGCTGTAACCGTAGCAGGTGGATGACTATTCTGTGAGCTGTGCTTGTGTGGTTGTTTCGTCAACCGCGACGATGATGATACCAAGCCCGAGCCTGTCGAACTGCCAAGACCCTTATCCTTTCTGCTGACACTCGCTTTGCGACCCAATGATGCAAAAAAAGCCCCGGTTTTGCTCGCTGGGGTCAATGGCATCAAAGATTTGTATCCTCTTGCAGGAGAATCACTCCCACTGGTGCTACCCACAGACGAGTTTGATCGACCGGGAAATCTCTGGTTTGTTGATACTAGCGACGGATAGGGCAGAGGGGGTGGCCCGGTAGGAGGGCTCAGAGATAATGCATCCTTGAAGGTCATGGCTAGATCTGTGGCAGCAGATGCATCTGGTCTTCGTGGAAAGGTGGCCTCGGTTATAACGGACGTATACGAGGAACGTGATGTTTGGCGAAGTGTGGAGGTAAATGGAATCGTGGACGGTGACATGGTATTGAAGCTAGTAGAAATGGGTGATGTAGGAGTAGACTGTATGAGCGAAATTGCAGGTCCACGGCTTGTGGAACCAGAGCCTTGATACCAAAAAAGTGATCAATATTGGGAAAATAATACCGAGACGAAGCATACCTCTATTGCGAATGTTTTCCATCCACTCCTCCAGCCCACAGTCATATCCCCATAAATCATTGATTTTTTGAGCGTAGAGCATGCATCGTTCTCCCGCATTTTGTCTTGCCGTTACCTCAGAACAGAACATAGCGGCGGGATTTGGATCGATTTTACGTTTTCGCCTCATTGGTTGAAGGGGTGTGATATACGGGCGGGTGACTTGTTGGTAGGACTGAATATTTCTCAAAGGGATAAGTGGCTGGAAATTGAGAAGACGAGCTTGAGGTATATCAGGTAGAGGATGATTAGATGTTTCATCTTCGTTGGAACTTCGCTCCCGGTCATGAGATGTTCGGCCCAAACTCTTCGCGGAAGGAGTGCGCGGTAGGCTCATCCGCTTTAGACCAGTGGTGATTGAGTGTCGGAAACTTTTTGGCGGAGGCGACGGTGCTGGAGAAAGGGACGAGGAACGGGAGTCTGCTTGAGAGTTGATTGAGGGTGAATGTGAACGAGGTAATGCCGGAGACACCGATGATGAGCGAGAAACAGATGTAGTGGTTGTATGTTCGTCCACGGAGAGTGACTGAGAAGTGGCATGTGAGGCAATAGTCCGTGTATGATGTGAATGCTCCGCTGAGAGGCGGGGGTGTTCAACAGAGGCCCCAAAGGAAGGAGAACTTTCGACGGTATGAACGTCGACCCACGTATCTTCTTGTATCGGATTGGCAGAGACTCCGGGTTGCAGTTGATCTGTTGCGTTTCCAAAGCCGACAGACTGCACAGTACCAAAAGAGGACGAGGAGGATCCTGCAGATATCGATGAGGCAAAGGCCGGTGGCTTGAGTGGATGTACTTCGGTGATAGATGTGCCGCTTTCTATGACGTTATCGTGTATAGGTTGGATGTGCTGGTCTACGCGTCGAAGGGACGGTGGTATCACAGTCTCCGCTTCAGCAACGTTGATCGTGACGAATTGGGCTGCGGTGTCCTCGGAAGAAGGTGAAAAGGCTCCTTCTCGACGATGTGCAGACTTTGTCGCGTCTGGAGCATCCATGCTTGATGGAGAAAGGGAAGGCGAGCTAGCAAAGAAAACTTCAGGTACTCCAAGAACCAAAAGAATGTGACGCTTACCTCGGATTATCGACTGCATTGGGGGAGATACCTGTTGACGGCTTAGTTGACATAGGTCTAGCTGCAAGAGCCTTAGCGACTGAAGGAGGTAGTTGAAGCGCCTGGCGTATAACGTCGACGTCCCCCCTACGTGGACTGGTGTTAGCGAAGCGGGTATTGGGGAACAGCGTGTGACTCGTTTGCTGAGGAACGGGTGAATTTAGTCGAGGTGGGCGTGGAGGTGGTGGAGCCTGCGTGTCGATAACGAATGCTGCGCGAGGAGGAGGAGGAAGGGGACCGGCTGTCGCATGGATACCTATGATTCCAAAAAGAATGTTAGAATAACACGCGTTTCTTCAGAAGGATGATTAACCAAAAATCCGGCAGAATAAGGACAGAGCATACGTGGACAAATCCTAGCATGTATGAAGGTGATTTTCAATACGCACCAGGTTTATAATTGAGGTAAGATGACGGTACATGTGGTGAATGCAGCCCGGATTGAACGGCTATTTGCGGGCCATTGTTGGACGGAGGGCTTGCTTCTGGTAAAGCCGTTTGCACAATGTCCCTGCGATCAAGTCTGACGACCACAGGACTTGCAACAGGCACATCGATGGGTTTTTCTGCACCTATTTCCGGAGTGACTACAGTGATAGATTGGCCAGTTGACCTTCGCTTTACAGGCGGCATTAGTGATGTTGGCGACGACAGATCACCGGGAGTTGGTGAGCGAGACTCCGGATGAATGAAAAGTGGTGGTGGTTGTAAAGCTTGACCTTGCGCATTGACAGTATCCAGGTCAAGAATGATTGGCTGGAGAGCAGTCCCAACGATCCCAACATCTCTGGAAGGCTTTTTCGGAGAAACAGCCTCAGATTGAGAACGATGGTGAGCCCGTGACTCATCTTGATTGGGAAGCTCTAAGCCATGTTTGCCTTCGATGGGAGCGGTCAACGGAGGAGTGAGCTGAGAATATGATTTCGGTGAAGCGTCTGGGGGGGCCACAAGTGCCAAACTGCCGAACACATCCTTTCCTCTTCTAGACCGCAGACTACCATTTCTTTTCGCAGTCTCCAACACAGCGTCCATCTCTACTATAGCCACTCTTCTTCGATCCGAGCCGCCTTCGGAGGGTATGTTAAGACGTTTCTGAGCAGCCGCGCCAGTGTAATCACTGTGACTTGAGTCCGAATAATCTGATTCAGAGGAGGCGATTGAGAGTTGCCGAGAAGGAACTGTTGGTTTTCGCGCTTTGCCTTCGTTGTCTTCGTAGCGGCTGTCTGCCAGGGGTGATTGGTAGTATGACAACAAGTTTTCTGTGTCGCTTCTGGCTAGCGTGGGTCTAAGGCCTGAAACGAGACCTTATACCAGGATTGATATCAGCCTTTTTAATTATTGAATTCCAGGTAACTGACCTTGCTGCGTAGGTATATGGCGTCTGTCGTGATCCTCGTCGACATCTTGGTTGCTCATGGCAAGTTTGTGTTCTTCTCCTACGCGCACTGTGCTTGTAGCATTGATATAGTGATGGTTTTAGCCTGTTATTGTTGGACAGCAGGCTATGACTGGAAGCATAAAGGAGCAGTGTTTCTAGGACTGAGTGTGTTGAGTAACTGCCCTCCGGCGCTTGACGAATTGTACTTGAATCAGTCCCGGTCCCGCGAACAAAAATTAAATAATCACCCAGGTGACTTTGCATCGGCTCAGCTCTGTTCAACTACCTGTAACTTGAAATATTTTTTCCACTTTTTTACACCGGCTTCTAGAGTACTTGAAACCGCTAATGCACAGATCAATCTCCGACGTGGACAGCCTCAAGTGCGCTCAAGTGCCCAAGAGGACCCTTGGAAATACACCCAAATGTTTGTTGAAAAATTCCAGGTAGGTAGGTTAACCGACACGGTCCCATGCCGGTGCCCGTGCTACGCTAGCCAGGATTTTGACACGGATTATAGCAGCGAAGGCAATTGTATATTGTCAGATCACACGAGGTCATAGCCACCGCCGTTTTTGGCCCCTGTAATCCCTCGTTACTGAATTCAGTCGCGACTGTCGCGTTCTATCTTCTCTCTGATTGCACTTCTTACTATGACCTCACTAGACTTATTCGATACTCCCTGGTTCTTCTTCCAATCATTAGCAGGTCCCGAGTACAATATAGGTATTCCGGAAATAACCTTCGATCTCTTCAAACAAGCAGTTCTCCCGAGCGTCGAGGAGTCTTCAGTCGAAAAAGCATACCAAAAACTTCGAGAACGGGGCATCTTGATCGATGAAGGCTGGAAAGAGCTAAATTTCGGTGTGGTTGAGCAGGAGCAAGAGTCGGAGGAGGAGGAAGAGGAGGAGCTGAAGGTTGAGGTACAGAAGAAGGAGTCGCTTTTCTATGCACCTCTTTTCGATGGCTTAAACAGTGTCATGGGGGCTGATTCTACCGTCAAATTTTCAAATAATCCTGACAAACATATGCTTTTCGAAGGCGATCATTCACACTATAAAGCGAACATCAACGGCCTTCTCACCAAAACCACAGCAGTTTTCCCTATTGCAAAAGGAGAAGAATACGAGTACGATGTCTTTATGACGGGGGAACTGAAGAAGAGGTCCACGCCGGACACTGTCGATGATGTGGGTAAGAATTCCATACGGGGCTTCTGATATGCTAATTTGCGTATAGAATAACAAGAAAGTTTTGTCTAATGCGACACATATTATGGGTGCTGATCCCACACGTCGATTCATGTTTGACTTAACGATTGATAAATTTAATGTTCGACTATGGTTCTTCTCCCGGTCGCATGTATTCGTTACAGAGGCGATGAATTTGCATATGGTCAGTACTTTCAATTTCCCTATATTTCCAACTTCAAATGTCCATCTCAACAGGACGCCAAAAACCTAATCTACTTTGCTTAGTCCCTCAGCGGAGCCTGTCGGGAGGAGCTAGGATATGACCCTACAGTTAGGAGAGTACAGGGAAAGGACAGAACTGGTCCATGCTATATCTTCACTATCGACGGCAAGCAATACATTACAACGGAAGCTATCACCGTTCGAAAGGCGAAATTTCTGTTCGGGTGCGCTGCTCGTGTATTCAAAGTTCAGCAGGTTCTAAATGACGAAGGAGACCTTGATGCCGAGGTCAAGGTGATCAAAGACTATTGGTTACCTGAGGACTCTTGCACGGAACTAGAAATTCGTTTGGCTATCGAAGCTAATGTTCAGAAGGTTAATGCCGTCCCAAACCTAGACCGGAGCGCTTTCAATAAATACTTTGTCAGGATTGAAGCCTGCGAGAAAGTTCCCGTACCCTCTACAACTGAGAAGGGACAGACTCCTGACTCCACATCGAATTTTCTTCGGGGACAAACTCTTCCTTCAGACATCAAGCGTATCACAGTTTCAACACAATCCTCAACTTACCAACGAGTAATGAGTGTGAGCATTCCAGCCTCAATCATGATGGAGTCTGGAGCGGAACGCCAACGACGTCAGGAAACTGTTATCCGTGAAGCCACGGCTACCCATCTTGCGAGACTCGATCGTAGGACCTACGCACCCAAAGTCCATTGTCGACAACTATCGGAGTATGCGGGAAAACCGCTGGATCAGATGATGGACTGGGATATCATTTTGAAGGCATTAGAATCGCTAATTATCGGTAAGCTCGTTCATCCTCTTCTGGCAGTAAATTTAAATTATAGTCCTAGCTCTTTCATATATGCATTCTGCTGGCTTTGTTCATCGCGACATCAGCGCTGCGAATGTGTTGGTAAAAGATGGGAATGCCAAGCTTATTGACTAGGAATATTCAAGACGTGTTCAGCCAGGAATTCAATCTGGAACATCAGATGTCAAAACAGTGGGTCTAATAGATAACCTTCGTGATCTGACTAATTCGACTCGCTAGGGCACAGAGTTTTTCATGCCTGTCGAAGTTATGACAGGCAGATACCTGTTTAGACCTCCAACACACAAATTTAACTTTGAGCGCGTGCCATCCTTTCCATTTTGGTATCACTATATCCATGACATCGAGTCAGTGTTGTGGGTTTTCACCTACTTTCTCCTGACAAAATGGCCAGCTTCCGAGTCTCCTCCAAGTGAGGAACAACAGAATGCTCGGGATGAGTTTTTCTCTCGTGCTTTTATCTTTGGAAAGCGCAAAGAGTTTATAGACGGTGATATGGATATGAATAATCGCGCTGTAGCAAGCACGCTACCGAACTTTTATTCTGATTGGGCATGGGCTTCACATTTTGCTGAAGTTGTGAAGAAAAAGTGTTGTGCACTGCAGCAGTCATTACCAATTGATTTCAAGAATGCTTTTCATCCTTCCCTGTGCTCAGATTTCCAGCAGGCATTCATTCATTGTGCGACAGAAGGCTGGACAGGAGCAGTTACTCATCGCGGTCGCGCCAAACAATCAGCCGAAGACGATTCGGAGAAGGAGACCAAGAAGTCGAAAGTTACTTAGGTTTGAAGATTCAATGCCATTTTCATCTCCAGTTTCTTATACTCCTTTAGCCACTCATATCTGTTGTCCAAACTTTTGCTCATCGCACTCACCTATACTCACACACAAATTTACTATAACCGTTACGATGCAACAACCAACGAACGCAGTCTACGATACATACCTAACCGCTATACGATACTCGGTGTTACTAGTACTTAGTACATAGTTTTCCCGCTCTTGGCTCCGAAATGGTGGCCTGCGGCGGTTTTAAATCAACACACACTCTCTCGAAGATTCAATGTCTTTGGTATTATACTGTATGATAGTCCCGCGACCTTTACCTAATCAACTACCGTGAGATGAGTTACGTCATGGTCCGTGCGCATTACACCTATAAAAACTTTTCCGACACCGAAAAAAATCTTTGATTCTTCCCAATCAAAAACGCCCATGACGATAAATTCTGGTGCAAGTTTACGAGCTTGACCCTCTTTGAGTGGTCGGCGGTGACATCGCCCGTTCGGCACCGACACCTTGTTACTATTCAAAGGGACGGGCTGGGTTGTATCCGATGGCGTCCCAATATTCGGGAGGATGACATTTCATAAACCAACGTTTATATTGCGGTTGGAAGGAACTTGCTCCTTTTTTGGCCAGCTTTCAGCTCACTTGCTATGCCTTTTTACTCGCTACTCATAATCATTGTCGTCCATACCCTTTGTATCTTACGCTCAATATATCATATAGTCAATGATCATGCTGAACATACATGAAAGTAATTGTAGTCCTTCGTCTGTAGCAAACAGAAATTAGTGTCCTGATCAGTAGCAGACTCATTTTGTACATTGACTATGCAATAAAAGCATCTTCTACTTTCTAGATCATTTGGGAGTATATCCTGTCTGGCTAGGTATCCTCCCTATCATCAGTGTCTTTGCTTTCAGCAGTGTAACAAACCATCCTCCGAGTATGATCCCCCAGAGAATGTCAAAGTAGGCTAAGCCTCTCGCCTATGAAAAGTGATGACTATTTTGATCTTTCGAGTATCAAATATCCAGAACTCACCTTTCCATTGGTGATCATTATCATTTCCATAGAACCACTGTACTTCGCACTCTTGTTTGACGCCATTAGATCCACGCTTGAAGTAGTTACACTCTCTGCAAGATTTAGGTAAGCCATAATGTTCTTCGCGACCTTTGGCGTGTGGAAAAACGCGGCTTTCGCAGCACCCTTCTGCTCCTTCCATTCAATGATATCACCAAAGGCAAACACGTTTGGATGAGCAGGAAGTTGGAACGTCGGGAGAATCTTGACATGTCCGGTGGACGAGAGAAGGTCGGTGGGAAGGTAGGATGTGTTTGGGCGGTTGCCCCATGTAGGAACCTGTGATAAAAAAGTACAAATCTACCATGGGGATGATGCGCAAAGTAAGAACTCACCACCAGATCAGGTTTCAGTTTCTTTCCTTGCTCTGTGACAAAACCGTCTTTAGGAACTTGACTTGCTGAGACATCTGACGCGTCCGAAGCCGGTATAGCGTCGCTTGTTAGGACAGTGACTCCGCGAGCTTCAATCTGTTTTTGAATTGCAATACGGTATTTGTCTGGATAAGTGTTGTTGAGCAGGAGTCGTTCACGTTGAATGATTGTTATGGGTTTTGACTGCGAATGAAAATGCATTATGAATATCCATCGGGAAAGAGGCCAAGACAAAAAGACCTACAGGGAAAATATCTTTCAATTCTCCAGCAAGCTCTATGGATACATGATGATCAGAGTCAGAAAAGTAAAGGTAAAAACGAAATCAACCTATGCCGACAGACCCTCCACCAACCAACAAAATATCCTTTGCTTCAGCAAACTCGGCTCGACGAGCCATAATATGATTCTCGATTGCGCTCTTACTTTCCGTGGGGAATCCTAATGGGCGAGGCCAACTCGAACCAGTAGCAAGGACGAGAAGATCATAGTCGACCACCTCTCCACTGTCCAGAATTAACTGACCGCCCTTTCCGCCATCGCCAAACTTGACGCTAGTCACAGAGCCATGAACAAAGCTCCCATTCCCAGCGAACTTGTTTCTGAACGTGTGGTCGCCGTATGGATGCACGGCTTGCTTCAAAAGGTCGTCTGCATCGGAAACGATCAGACGGAGGGAGGAAATGAGATGCATGTGTGCTGGCCGAGCGTCGACAAGGACGACAGTGTGTTTTTCGGGGTTGATGCTCGCTGAGAGGGCATTCAGGAGAGCGAGGCCGCCGATCCCGCCTCCGACGATAACGATCACAGTTTGCTCCCTGTCGGTTTTCTTAGAGGACATGATGAGCGAGTGAGTGATGGAAAGTTTGGCTGAGGAGCGCAGCTACATAAGACACGGATCCTCGGGCATGGTCTTTAAATATACATGTCAGATTATTGAGCAACTTGAATAGTGATGAGCACCGAGTAAAACACAGAAAGAGTTCGCGATGCTTACAATACGAATGATGTATTTGTGATCATTGTAGATAACAGTGTTGAATCTCGTTCAGAGCACCACCCTTCCAATATGATGATGATTGGGACCCTGGTAAATGTTTTGCGAGAGAATTTCCGGCAACCAGTCGGTTTTGATGATAGATATGCATGCCATCAGATGCCATCTGAGGATTGTTACAAACGGTGCCGAATAAGGTGCTTAAGCCAGATGCCGATCGGAAACGAGTGTTCCGAACAATTCACTGGTCTGGTTCACTTTAAAGACAGTAACACCGTTATGTACAGACCAATAGCAAATGATAGCAGCCTTATCTCAGTACTCAGCAAATTGGTTGGAGCCTGTAATCATATATATTTCCTGTCTGTTGTACATAGTGCATAGTATCATGAGATACTTGCGACCTTTTTTTTCTTGGAGCGTTGAAACTTTCAGGCGAATTCGACATTGCCGTTCCCATCCACCGCTGGCTTTTCGCAAGATATTCACAGAGCGCTGCACCGCCCCTCCAAGAAAATGCTTTCCGCACTGGCGCCATATGTAGCGCACTGTGTGAGACTCCGCGTGAGGTTTCTTTTCACCCTGCTGCTTGCAGCCTTATCCCTCCATATATGTTAAGAGTGAGCCTTGAAATCAAGATGATTGTGGTTGTGATTGGGAATGTGTACGCAAGCTGCAACCATAGTACCAGTTATTCAAAGATTGTCATGTAAACACTGGGGATAAAAAATGGACCGAATAAACTCCATCTGTAGCGCGGCGAGTGATGAGCTACAGTATGATTCAAATATTGGACGAACCTCCCGATCCAGATTTATTACTGCGAAGGAAAGATATAAGCACGGTGATATTGAAAGAACGAAAGATTAACGCACCATGATTATACACAGCCCACGACGTAGCAGTAACTGTGATAAAACCTCAATAAAACCTCAATGCATTGCCGGGAAGCGATGTTGCAACTGCTTCACCTCGACAGATGCGAATGGTGCTTGTTTGATAAAAGGCACTGGCAGTAGTAGCGGAAAGCATTGTTAATGATGTCGATTGTATGAACCGTTTCCCGACCCGAAGAAATATCTTCGAAGTTCTGGTAGGTCTCAGTAAGTCAGGCCACTGCAAGTCATACCGAGGACTCCTTGAGTGAAACTATTCTTCGACGACATTCAGAAGCACCTGGTTCAAGCTAGGATCTCATCTTGAAAAATTGTAAACAAGACGGACTCCAGGAACAGAGATAACGCAAGACTAAACACCAAACAATGAGGCTTGCCAGAAAAACGCCAGTGAGATCAGGAAAATGAGACACTTGACTGATTTACAAGTGAGACCAGTTACACAGATATACGTAGAGGCACGAATCCGTCCAACTGGCTCAAAAAGTACACCCATTATACCAAAAATTCATGAACAGACGACGACGCGCGCGCAGATTGAGGCAGGATTTGTTGTTTTGATATCGAGTTTGTTTATGTTGCAGTAATATTTACATGCAATTGCACTAGTTTTGATCCCTTTTCAAAAGTACAAACTCGGTGCAAACAGGTACATACCACATTCGCTTCGATTCACAGAATGTTTTCTTTCTTCGATTTTGACGATGGCTTTCGACAACGTAGTTGGTTCACGTCGTGAAGGCATCCTCAACCTAGGGCTTTTGCGTCTTGGCCCGTGCGCGGCTGTGGGAAATACATGCTCTGTCAGTCACGCGGCGTGACCACTTCGACCGCGAACGTCTCTGTCTATCAACGACCTTTGGCCGACCTACCATCCTTTTTCTACGCTCTGGTTATCAATAGCTTAACCATCTTTGATGTCCCAATCTCCTGCTGCACCCGTTATGCCGCAAATAATGGCAGATCCCAATGGCGATATCGTTAACGGGTCGTATTATCCAGAGAACGACCTTACGGGAGGCCTACCAATCAACCTAGACTCTCTGAGAGATGGACCTCCAGGAAGCAAGCCATTCTATCCATATTCGACGCTTATTCGGTGAGGATTGGCTCTGGATGCATCTTGTTCAATCAGTAACAACTTGCAACCCTTCGTTCGGCAGTTACGCTATCAAAGGCTCGCCAAATCAGAAGCTACTCCTTGAAGATATTTATTACGCCATTGAATCTCGGGTATGTGTATTCTATATGCTATATTTTTTTGCCCTCTGTTAACCGTTCTGTCTGTTTAGTTCCCTTATTTCAGAACTGCGCCGAATGGATGGAAAGTGAGCAACTCATTTCCAAACCCTCTGAAAATGTTTCCTTCCGTATATCACTTTGTGATATGATATGCCATAAGTCGCGACGCGACGTGATTAAAGGGGCCGCGACCGTGCTGTTTTTGCTTGACTGGCCGTGTTTGTTGTGTCGAATATGTACAATTCATATTGGGTTTTTGTCGTTGACCAATATCTTAGAATTCCGTGAGACACAATCTGTCTCTGAACCCGTGTTTTGAGAAGGTACCTCGTCCGCTCACCGACCGTGGCAAAGGCTCTTACTGGACGGTCAACGACAATGTTGATCCTCGTACGGGTGTTCATCGTGTTCGGAAGAAGAAGGGACCGAAGGGCAAGGGACGTAGCTCAGAAGAGCCCGATGTCGACTACCATCCATCTGAAAGTTTCGAGCCCAGTCCTCAGTATATCCCTGCACCGATTCCTGCAGATACTGCTGACCCAAACCGACCGCAATTCACACCCTACCCTCCTCCTCCGTGCGTTCATTGTTTGCTTCTGGTCCAGTCCATTGCTAAATATTTTCCTTCGCTTTTAGATTTGACCCACATTTCCCGATGATGAGCATGCGTTTTCCAGTGGTTGGTGCTATGCCGATGTCTCCCGATGAGTCTTTCGATGTCGACGAGAACGGTAACGTAGATTGGCGGCTGGCCTGGTTGAAGGAGATCGGTCACTTGCAGCAGGTTACGGCTGAGCAGGAAAAGGCTGGTGCAGATCCAGAGTGGTACAGGATGATGCTAGTGCGGGTACGGACCGCGCTCATGCCTCCCATGATGAATCCTGAAGCCATGCACATGGCTCCCATGGTCTCGCCGAACGGTACCGTCGACCCTTCTCAGCAATCTGCACAACCTCAGCAACAGCAATCTCAGTAATGGTAATTCAGTTTTGTGGCTCGGATATGGTATGATTCATGGCTTCCAACTTTCATGTCTGTATGATTAGTATTTCACTGCTCACTGTTCCCAATTTACCCTCCGCTTCACAGACGATTTTCCTTGAACCTTTGTACTTAATGTCAATACCTCGAGTAAATAATCTTGTGTACATATATATTTCTGAAAGCGGAATTTATCAACGAGCGTCAACCTTCTCTAATCTTCTCTGCCTTTTCATCGACATCACCAATCCAAAATATACAATGAGTTCTCAAGGCAACGCCTACGAAGTAGCTCTCTTCGGAGAATTTTTCGCAAGAGATCTCAAAGCAATACTCAATCGCATCACTCTACACAGCGAATACAGCGAGTCTATGCACACTCGCGAAGTCACCTTCGAGCCTATAGATGCACAACATCAACGAGATATAGGGAATGAGCCTGTCGTTCTTAGAGCTAAGAAGGAACTGACAAGGAAGGATGAAGGATGGTAAGCGATAGATTTAGACATTCTTCTGAATAGAGGCCAACTTGAAATGTTCAGGATACTGTATTCGTATTTGAAGCCAGAATCTGTCAGGGCACATCCAGAAGCAACGGTGCGCCCATGGGCTACATGTCATGTCGTGGGTGACGCGCTGAGCTTTGCGCAAGCACTTGGCCATACGTGCGTATATAAAGCCCACTTGTCCATTCATCATGACCCACCTTCTTCCTTAGTCGGCGTTCGCAGATATACAAACGAGGCTATCTCTTCAGACGAAGAACATTGGTGATACAGATGTTTCAACAAGAACAGGTTCACCCTTTCGCGTCCAAGCCTTCGTAGAGACTTTTGACAAATTCCAAATGCAGGTCGATCCTAACACTCAAGAGCCTATACCAGCGCATCCGGATACATTATGGGAAGTCGAAGTCAAGACAGCTAATCCCATACGCAATACACAAGAAACTCCTTTGAGTCAGAGCATTGATGCTGTTCTCGAAGTTCAGCTGTTAATGAAGGGTTTGCTCGATTTGAGACGACAGGATGTATAACGCAATGGATATATCTATAGTAGGACTGTCATTCCTCCTCTTCCTGCTCAGCTTCTGAATCGCCATCCCCCCAATCTACCCTGTCGTCATCTTTGGAGTCGTCCATCCATGAATTGCCGCTTTGCGCTTTTTTCATGAGTTCTAACAGGACTTCGGGACTCACTTCGGCCACGTCTTCATCCTCTTCGTCCGAATCCATCTCAACCTTGGTCTCTTCATCGCTGTCTGCATATGCACCTAACAGTGTCAAGCCGTTTTGCGCGCGCCCGTCGTCCTTCTCTGCTCTCTCCTCTTCCTCCTGCCCCGAATCATCATCACTACCATACCCGCCTAACAATCCCGAGATGGCTTTCTTCCCAGCTTTCAGCTCGATTTTTCGGCGTTTAGCTCTCCTCTCAGGATTTTCACCGGGTTCATCTTCTGACACGATATCCCCTCGTTCATAAACCAGTTGCTGGCTAAATCCAGACGTCTCGCGCAGCTGTGATTCTGCGTGCTGGTCGGCTACAACGCCAGAAAATTCACCTTGTGACCACAAATCTAAGGTTGGGTATTCAACGAAATGAGTGTTGCGTAGAGCAGTGAGAAGTGGTTCTGTGGGCGATACACGATGATAAGCTGTTTTGGGTCGCGTGCCGGTTATGCTTAAGGCAGTTGGAGGCATTGGAAGCACAGGTGCTCGGATTAGGCTGTCAAATGGAGAAAACATTGTTTTCCCAGTGTCCGGTATGGGACTAGGGATTTCTTCGACGAGCTCCAGAAGCCAAAGAGGGAGGATATTCCTGTCCGTGATATGTTCATCCACCTCCGCCAGCGCCTTCTGTTTGCCTTTGCCTTTCTCTCGTTTCTGTTGGAGCATACGACGTTGCGATACTTGGCTCACCACAAGAGAAAGCAAAGAATTTTTGATGTTGTTGCGATGTGTGAGTAAGTTAAACGAGGGTATTTGTTTCGAAGAGGTAGGATCCTGTGGAGGATGAAACTTGAATTCGATCGTAAGATAGGCAGTTTGATTTCTATGTATTCGTTCAAATTTTGTGTGATGAATTAAGGCTATGGTTTACATACTTGAAATCCCAGATTGATTGATTATGCTGTCGTCTTTCCATTCCAAGTGGGAGCAAGTCCATAGATATATCCTGCATCTCGAGCTGTGTTTTCAATATATCTCGTTTCGTCTTTGCGACACCGGCTCTCCCTCCGCCTCGTCCACGAAATTGAGCTCTTCCGGCTCTCATACCTCTACCTCTCATTCCATTTGCGTCTCGTCCAGTTTCAGGAATCGCGTACGAGCCTTTTCCAATTATCGCGCCCCATTCCCCTACTTTCCGTCCAACATCTTCCAAATACGTGAAATCGCTCATCAGAGTACCCCAAGTATAATCTCTCATGTTAACAAATGCAGCTTTATTTCGTTCTCCCGAGCAATTTGTTGCAACCTTGTGACTGGAAGAACATGGAAGGGAACAAGTTCGAATTTTGCAACGGGGACATGTGTATATGGCGTAACGGGCGTTGCAAACTTTACATAGAATTTGAGAAGGTCCTGGAGCTGAAATCGATGTTGAAGAAATGTCGACCATCGAGGTTGGGGGTGAAGATTTTTGGCGCCGGTCGGAGTAAACCCGTTGGATGCATGTCAATGCGAAGCCGCTAATATTGGACCCTGTATCAGTATATAAGTAACTGCGTATTCTCTTCAGTGAATCTGGAGCCAATCCAACCTCCAAATGCTCTTACTACTCAATATAGTAAGGTAAGTACTCATCTACGATTGGAACCTACTTGGACAAACTTGTACACTCTGGCCGGTAAGTGTAGTTCTGATAGGTGTTACTGAATATCGCTGGTGTTGTATTGATTTTGCTTAAATATTTTAGATCAGTCCAAGTACCCCCGAGTATAAGCTCAAAACTTGATTTGTTGCAGGAAAGAAGGTTACACGCTGTAAAGGTTCAACGAGGAACTACCAAGGCTAGGAAGTAGATGTCTCTTGCAGCGCTATATGTTCCGCCCGGCGTAGAAAGCTTGGGGCGCAACGGGAATTGTAGATATTGTGCGAAGGCGGTCTGAATGCGAAATATCGACCAATTAGAGTTTCTAGATAATTGGCGTCCAATAATGGACGTTGGAAGTAGATACAACGATGAGAGCGACAACATGTGCACACTAGGCAATGGAGGTAGATTGAGATGTAACATAGAGTTAGATATCATCCATTCCGAAATCAATCTCAACTTTTTCTCCGGGCTTGAAGGCCGGTAAACCTAACGAAGTTGCTTAACTCAAAAAAACCAAGGTGTACTTCTGAGGAAGCCTCACCTAAATATGGGCAACTGGCACATCTAAATGCATCACCCAAAAAGCAGTTACCACAGCTGCTGGTTGCTTTAGGTGCTGCCTTAGCTGCCTGTATCAATCGCTCTTGTTCTTTGCCCTGATTTACTTCGACTGCACTTCCGTCGACTTTGCCGTCTAACAAAACGACTTTGCTATGCCGCAGCTCTTCCGCCTCTAACTCGGCCAACCCACAAGTGCAGTTCTTGCACGCCCGTTTGCGCCTGGGAGTTGAAGGATTCACAGGCTCACATGTGGGAACAGGCCGTGCCTTGTCCGCATCGGTAAGAAGGGCGTCAGGATCAATGGAAGGAGTCGAAGGTGCGTAGGATGAGAGTGCCCAAAGGGCTTTCTTCTTGGCCGGATCGGTTTTCTTACGGTTAAGCAATCGGAGCGGACCTGCAGCGGAATGCGCAGGCTTTTGGGCAATTATTGTAGAAGAAGCAGTATTCAAGAGTGTGAATCCGGATAAAGTCAGCGCCGAAGTGAGGGGCGAGAGGTCGTCGAGGGCAGATAGATTGTGAAGATTGAGGGTTCCTAGGGGTGCAAGTCCAGCAAGGAGCTGTGAAAGAAGGAAAGAAATGTTCGGAAGGAGGGAAATGTACTCGGATTGAGTAAGAATGACATGTGCTGAGGCATATGTCGAGGCTTTTAGTGATGTTGCTCCATCGACCAATCTGTCGAGCATCTGCCTCTCTACAGGTCTAGAGCTTTCGAGATCGGATATGAGTGCTTGATACTTCCCATCTTGTGCTGTAGACAGGGAACCGATGGCAAGAGCTGCACCCTTGAAGGGAACTGCAGCGGGAATGACAGCGGGCGTAATTTCTACTGCAGTAGGGGACATCTTTTCGAAGTGGTTCTATGAAAGTTGCTATTGCTGACTGTATTTGGCCGCCCTATGTAAAAGATCTTTCGGCCGGCGAATAACCGATTGCACCACTTTCTTTTTGTACTGTAAACTATGTGCTTATGTAGCATTTCCCTGGTCTTCCGCTCGCGCGAAGATGGTAGAAGATTCTGTCATCGTTCTTCGTCAGAATTGCCGTGTATTCCTGGGACTATCGGCGTTCCGTCCTCATAGCATACCCCGGTCTGCTGACACTTCACAAGCTTCCTCCTCGAAACAATATACATACATAGATACAACTAGCAGTAACCCGTGCGATGCACAGCTTAATTAAGCTCGGGACGTCGCTCTGCTCCGCCCACTTCCTTCGTCTGTGATGTCAATTGAACCCTACACGACGCGCGTGCATTTATGTTAAGACAGAATTTGTCTAGCCAATCGGAATGATTGGACCAAGCAGGGACAAACACATAATTTTTTGTAGTGTTGGTAGCACTGGTGTATAACTACATATTCGCTCGTATACATACATACACCATGATATATGTAAATGCTGCTCCGTACGTGCTTGTACGTGCTAAGGTTGTCTCACACTCTGTAAAAAATTCAGTTTCTGTCCAATCATTTGAGAAATAAAAACAACTAACCCATATGCATACTCGACCTCATCAACACCTTCACCAGCCGCAAAAGCAGACAGTTCGCGAGGTGCATGAAGAACTTCTTCTTCCTCTCCATCTTCATCCTCGTCATCCAATACAACACCATCCTCGTCGTCCAATCCGAAGGGTTTGACTGGACGAAGACCACCTCCAGAGCTTGATCTCCTCTTATCTGCAGGCGACCTGCCTGCTGGTGACCTGCTCGCAGGTGATCGTCCAGCAGGAGACTTGGGAAGTGCTGCCATCGTCTTGGGGCTCATATGCTGAATCAGTGTTGAGTATAAGATTACCGATAGGTCAATACATATTCTTACCTCCCAGTTGTTTAGGTTTTCATCGACAACGTCTGGATCATCGCGGCTTGGATCCAGTCGAGTTTCGTCGCCCAAGTCACCAATGGTGACAATGCTCTCACTATCACTGATACCATCTGTGATATCAGCTGCGAATTCTTCCGGAAAGCGTGCCCAAGCAGAGGCACTGCCAAATGAAGACCCGTCTGTTTGCTCGTCTGTCCATCCGAGATCGGAAATGTACTCTTCATACTCTTCCTCGAAGCTGATGTCTTCGGGAATATAGGGGAGAAAGATCGAGGGATCCGGAGCTTGAGATCGGGCAGGAGGAAACACGTCTGCTTCGACGATGTTTGGCGTGCCGATAGGACGAATGATACCTGACAGTTCGGGTCCAGGGTGAAGACCTTCGATGTGATTTGATATGCTACCTGATCTCCGATGAGGGGCATTGTGTTGGTTTAATGCGACACTGGGCCCATATCTCCTGTTGTTATCTAAAAAATATAGCATCGGTGGAAATATATTTACGGTGAGTGAGGTGGAAAGACGCACAAAACTTGACAAGGTGACGTAAAGCTTGTTCTTGAGCCTTTCAGAATCAGGAATGAGATAACGGTGATAGTCGAGCGAAAAAATCTTACCGATGCGTCAGAAACATCATCAACCTCTGTACCCGTCAGCCACTCGTCGCGGAGATCTGGACGACAGTTGAGATATATCGCAGTAATGACCTTCATGTTCGCTAATTGTGGTCAGCCAAAATGATCTCGGACACATTTCTGAAGAGAAACCCTACTTTGCCTCCATTTTCGTCCACAAAATGGTACTTGACTTTTGATGAGTTTCAGTAAATGTAATCGCAGCATTGGATGTTCAACCCTGAGCATTCGTTTGAGCACCGCCTAGAGAAGATGCATTCATCAGCCATGACGTCGAAAGCATGTAGGCCGTTGAAGTCTACTCACCGAACTTTTGTACTGCACGAGCATCCAGATTCTATGCGAACGGTGCTTTGACAGCTTTTGCATGATTTTAGCGAAATTGATTGTTGCAAAGAAGTTGCGCCATGAAAAGTCGGTGAACATTTCAATCTCTTCTTCGTGCACCTCGCCATTTGGAAGAGTATTGGTTTTGGTGATAACGTACCGCGGAGGTTTATTCACGTTCATAGTATCTTCGGGTCGTATTTGATGCGAGGCTTGGGAAAAATTCAGGTAGCAGTATCGAAAGAAACTAGGAGAGAGAAGGTGGATCAATATACTTTGCTATGAACATCAAGGCACATACTTATTTTCCGGGGAATCTGCCTTTGAAACCAGAGCGGTGGGAATCTCCTGGAGACCGAACATTTTGAGTAGGAGTAGTAGACAGTTCGTATCGAGCAGAAGTTGGCCCAGATGATGAAACTTCATGACATCTAGAAACCAACATGAGGGCAAATTGAAGAACACAGATGGCCGGGCATACGCGAAACCTTAAACCATTTCAGCACTGTAAGCAGTATTGCAGATACCGCTTTGGAGGTAATCTCTCTATGACGTGTTACATCTGTTTCATCCAAGGTCTGCGGTGGGGCGGGTTGGTCTTGAGGTGGGGCTGTGGAAGTGGACTTAAATGAAGTGACGAGCACTGCCGAGCAAAATTATAGACGTACGCGAGGCTACTCCAGGCGGGAATACAGCTGAAGTCGTAGATTGTGATACATTGGTACCGGCAGATACAGTGGCCAACAAGAGTTTAAGTAGAACAAGGACCCATCCGGAAAGAACTGGTAGCACTGCACTCTAGAAGAGGGGTGAGGAAAAGTTTTGTGATCATTCTACGAAACTCACATAGATCTGTTCAACTCGTTTTAGTCGCATTAAATCTTCTCTTCTCTCCTTCGCCTTACGCTTCTCACTAGCTGTTCCCGCGTTCTCAAGCGCAGCAGTAGCCTCTGCAATCTTGACATCCAACAGAGCAAGATCAGGCAATAACTCTGCAGCTTCTGGATCTTCCTTTACACTATCATATTGGGCAGAAGGATTTGTAAATGTTGAGGAAGCAAATTCTCCCTCCGATCCAGGTAGATGCTCAAGCCCGCTCTCATGAGTCATGCAGTCTTCTCTAGTGCGCCACATTTGCATGAGTTCGAGGCTGATGTACATATGGCGATTGTACAGTTTGTCGGCCTCGTCAATTGCGAAAGGAACAAGCCTAGCAGCCCTCCCTTGGGTTTTCGAAAAAGGAAACAGGAACGGACGCGTCTGATCCGTCTGATATTGTTGCTTTTTGGGTTTAGGACCAGGAGGGGGAGACGGAGCAGGAGTTGCTGGTTGCGAATTTGGACGGAACGGCGCACTTGGGTTCTGAAATGAGGGGTTATGGTGAGGAAGGTTAGAGTAAGAATCGTCCTCTGTATGGTAGTGATGGCGGACAGGGATAGGAGAGTAGGCTTGCGCGAGCTTTGAGGCAACTTGCCCTCGTACTTGTTTGAGAATTGGTGTCTCGAAAGCTGCAGGTGGTGGCTGAGGAGGAACGAAGGTCGGATATTTCACGTATGTCTCTTGTCGGAAAGCTTCAATATCCAAAGGACTTGATTTAATCGTTGTTGTAGCTGAGCTCTGCGTCAATAGCCAGAATAAACGGTGCAGAGCATAGCATACATTGATCAGTCCCTGTAGGCAGCCCAGCAAGTTCCCTGGCCAAAGTTTTGACGCGAGCGTGATCTTTAATACCACCAAAACAGGATAAAAGAGTCTTCCAGAGAAGAAGGAGAAGCTAAGGAAACTTGTCAGTAATGAGTATCGGAAGGTTTTAGTTTTGCGCACTTTTTTGATAGGATATCCCTTCGCGCTCTTGTCTCGAAGTCCAGACACCACATTGAATAAATACACCGGCAATGGCGGATCCAAACTCACTGAAAGATACGGATAAAACTGATGGCATTCGTGTCGTTGACATTCGACTCACTAAGTTCATCTGCGAAATCTTCGTGTCCCTTGAATATCTCAATCAGGTGGTAAAGCATCCCAAAATACACAGATATCTCAGTTAGCACCTCTTCAACGACATCCTGTCGATCGTTCAAAGAAATGTTCAACTGTGCGAGATCGGCTTCCGAAAGACTTCTGTAAAGGTTCACGTCAATATAGTCGCAAAACCGAGGGCCATTTTACTTGCATCAGAAGATCGTGTTTTGAGCTGGCAATCTTGAGCGCATCGAGGATCGTGCTAACACCATTAGCAGAACGGACAAGTTTGCAGTTCTCGACGATCCAGTGGAGTTGGTGTTCAGGAGATGATGTTTCGGCAAAAGTACCTGTATACGGAATCTGAGAACTAAAAGAGGCAAAATGAAAGCTTGAGTCACCTTGTACAATGTAAAAGAGTCGACGGGAGTTGGTGAATCTGATCAATGCATCTTTGTGCTCTAAACCTTCTAAAAGATATTCGACGTGGGACCTCCTCTTTTCAAGAGGGCTTTTGGTCCATTCTGTCATTGACATCAGAGACTTCGATTTCGATTTCTCAAACGCGTCCCGTACCATCTTTAAATGAACCCTGCCATGCCCTGAGGTTCTCAGCGACCTGTGGCATCTCAACGTATGAGTAAAGTTCGTCGAGCTCATTCATGACTGTGTCTTCATCGTCGTAGTTGTAATCGTACCACCATTGCTACAGTGAACTGAGTCAATACATCGGGCCAGTGCATGTAGATGATGTGTATCACCTTTGGTTTGGGTACGCTGCCAACCATTGCCCTCAGTTGGCCAAGTGTTATGGAGTCCATAATTCCTTGCTGAGGCATTCCCGAACCTCCTTCTTGCGACTGTCCATTCATTTCAGTGCGTGATGATAATAATAATGATGGTAATAGTCAATGCAACGACTGTGGGAATATATTTCCTCATCGAGTACAGCCAGCCGATTGATATAACTTGCTTTGACTCACGTACATAGTACATCTGCAAAACCTATTTTTCAGCTAATTCTCTGAGAGCAGCTGAGTGTGCTTCCCAGCAGCCAAAGCACCCAGAGCAAGTTGAAATTTTTACTCTCGGTGCTTTGGGAGCTGTTGAGCGCTCTCCAGCCAGTCTCGTCGCTCTGGCAAACATACAAGGTTTTGCAGATGTATGAAATGCATTGGGAAACTCTGAACCTCTCTGAACCCAGCAATGTTAGTGCCAGATAATGTGACTGGCCCATAAGTGATAAACTGATATAGTTTTTTTTCTGCATTTGCTGACCTATGGAAAGACCTCATTGACTATCATTGAGGTTGCATTGAGGCAAGAAATCACCTCTATCCATATGGATGAGGTTAAGCTAAGAGCCTCATAACTTCTCTCTGAGTATAGACCATAAAGTCACGCCTGGATGACAGGCCCGGAGAAAATTGATCGGATTTGGACGATGCTCATTTCGGCCGAATTAGCATCGTCCGTCTGAATGGCTATCACGTTACTCTTTATTTCCTTTCTCACCATGGATTGGCCGGTCGCTTGCCCGTCGTTTCGCCTGTCCCTCTCATACATTTTACCTCCGTTCACGTTATTAATGCTCGGCGTCCCTTACAGCTCGATCAGCAATGGCGCTGCTGCCGCCGCCGGCTCCCTCTCCTCCCTCATCGCCGCCTTCAACGACCTCGATCCAGATTACCTTGCAGTTGTCCGCACCACCCTAGACTCACAAGAACTCGTGCTTTCTCTCCTCAAAATGCAGTGCCAACAAGCCCTCGACGCTATGGATATCAACAGTCCGAGTGCTGACCCTCCTACGGCTCTTCCCAGTGAAGAAATTGAGATAGACGGCCAAAAATTCAAAATTGTCTATCCATCTGAGCCTCAGCCTTCCGACACTCTCGCGCTTCCTGGCAGTTATGAAAAAGATACTGGTGTCTTCCATGCAACATACAGAGACCTGTGCGCCCTCCTGTTCTTATCTTGCCCTGCTATGTTCACTGATCTATGAATTTCCAGCAATGCTTTGAAACACTCAGCGCTCATCGAAATCTGCAGGAAATACGAGCTGGGTACCCAAGGTAATATGCGGGTCTTGAAAGAAAAACTTATTGGGTTCAGTGAGAATAAAATACGTTGGCAATGGTATGTTATCCAAAGTTGTAGAATCACATTTGCTTAACCTTTCCTCCCAGTCTCCTTCCTGTTGCTCGGCGCTCTCATCGTGGAGTACGTAGCAGAGGTATCACCAAGAATAAGCCCGCGACTAACGCAGGCCCTGCTGCTGTCCCGTCCAAAGCCAAGAAGCTCAAACTTTCAACGGTGCGAAGGAATGAGATGATGGGACTGCCCCCAGATGCCCCGCTTGGTGCTCAGCTATCTGATACCAAACGCTCGAAAGACATGCGTACACTTGAACAGAAGAACAGGCTTCTTAGCTGGGTGAGTCTTTCTTGATGTTTCAAAGACTCACTCGCTGACCATTCGTATGTAAACACATCTAGGCAAAGACGTTCTGTGACAAGCATCCATATGTAACTCGAGAGGAGCTTGCGCGGAGGCGGAAAATCAAAGAGGAGGAGAGGGCGAGAGAGAATGCTACCAGTACGGTACGTAGCTCTTGGCTCTTTTCTCTTCTCTCCGTCGTTGATTGGTGCTCGTGTTAAGATCATGCAACCCGTGTAACCGTGCCAGAGGTCACAGAGTGTCTAAGTGCGGAAGACGAATGGGACAGTAGTGAAGTTATTAACAACACCGCCGTTACGCCGTTAGTCCCCGGAGGTCGAGAGTATAGAAGAGAGGAGCTAAGTAGCAGCCAAGTCGGAGCGGCGGTATCGCCGGTGACGAGGAGCGAACCAGAGAACGTATAAGTCCTAAGGTAGAGTAGAGAGTACTTCAAGGCAGTGAGCTTGAAGACTTAGAGGAGCACAGAGTTAAGGAGGGAATCTAAGTCGATAATTAAACTGAGGAACTACAGTAGCGTACAAGCAGTATTTATATCTACGGAGCGGCGCAACGGTGCGGGGCGCCAGACTAGCTACTAGGAGTTATACGTGTAGTCCTGCAGGGTAAAGTAAAAGACAATAAGGAGGGACTAGAATGAAAGGGTATGTGTAGTGAGAAAGAACAATAAGGAAAAGATTACAATAAAGGTGGATCTTCGGAATACCGAGCGGCGGAATGGAGGCCTGAGGCATGGGCTTGACAGCTCGAGTATAGGCTAAAGTAGCACAATACATGCACTCGATGATTGAACATGTTTCCAACCTCCGAGTTGAGATTCAAACACTCAAGACCGGGCTTCCACCCCCATCGCTTTTGCAAGCACCTTTGCCCATTCTTCCACCACTTTTGACAACTCCTGGTCTGTTCTTCTTTTTTAGGTTCCTTATGGCTAACATATACCTTCCTACCTTCCTTCCTAGCACCATACAACAGCTCTCCCGATTGCATCACCACAGGTCATGTACTGCCTTTGGACCTTAGAACAACAAACACCGGATTACAAACCCTCATCGGCAGTACTGTGATAGGCGCGTCCCCTGGTTTTGGTATTGCTTGCACTCCTGTCAACGGCGGAGCCTTAAACGACACCTCACATCGAAACGCCGGTACGTTGAATGGCAATACTAGCAGCACTACAAGCATCAATGAATCGCCTGCCAATTCCATCACATTCGCAAATGAGCATGAGAAAGTTCATGTGGTCACAGTGGGTTTCGGAAAAATCATCAGGTATAAGGAACGCGACCTCCGCGAGCCCCCCTCAATTACATTTGCCACCAATATATCCCGACTGGATCGCGTTTGGGACGATGAGCAGCCTAGTTGGGACCCTGAGGACTGTGGCAAGAATTTGCTGAGCATCAACGGGGTGCCGATTGCACTGCGGTATTGGCGGGACATTTTTAGTGGCAAGAAAAATGGTGTTTGGGCAAGCTTGAAGAAGCTTTGGTCAGAGTGGAAGGTAGATTCCTTTCTTGAAACCATTTCCTTTATTGATATCCTTCCTCTCAACAGTATGTTGCTGAGCGTTACCGTGCTAGTAGCCCCGATGAGTTCTGGAAGGAGTTCTCATTCAATGATGGCCGACGTTTTCACTGGAAGGCTATTTCTGACCAACTACGTGACCTTCGGAGCAAGCACGAGCAACAGTTGGTTGATCAAGCTAAGGCTGAGTACGGCGTTGATTTTGCAAGGGTGTTTGTCAATAACAGAGGAAAAGTGCTTACTGATAAATCAGCAATTTCTTGCCATTACCTTAATAAGCTCGCAGAACGTTCGGGATAACCACCTCTGATTTTTGTCTATGATTTTATGATAAAATACAACTACGTTTTCGAAAAATAACATATTGTTTTCTAAGCACAATGACAAGAGCGGTTGCAGGTAGGACAGACTTTCGCAGGTGCATGCTTCATGTTGAAGAAATCATCTCGATCAACATGAGGGTTGTCATTCCATGAAATAAGGTACTTGACAATGGTCAAGTGCGTAAATTCTTGACTCCAGCCCCCCCATTCACAGATTTGACGCAAAGGCCATCGACGCTCAACCGATAACCACTGGCATCCACCGCGTCTAAACGAGTGAGTTCCATAGGGAACAAAATCAACCCCCACATCGAGCAAGTTATTTCGAAACATCTCCAGGAATTGTTCCGATGTCTGAAGCTCATAAGAAAGTAGAATGATACAGTGTGCGACTACTCACCATAGGTTCATTTTCTTCAGCAATACGATCATTGGCACGGATTTTTCGGAAAAGATATCCTTCGGTCAAGCCTGACGCAAGAATCCATCGAGCAAATGCACGCACAACACATATGTGCTGATATTCATCCGGCATTTCATAGAACACAAACGGTTTAATATCTGTAAATATTAAGATGCAGTACATTGAACTATCACTGTGTAAGACATGTTGCTCACCTCCGAACTGGCTAGTCTTGCGAAAGGGAAGCTGTAAACTGAGTTTACTTTCCCCAGTGAGAGGGTTCTCGGTCAACGTCAAATCTTGCAGCTGGATTTTCAGGAGCTCATCGACACGGAGTAGACCACAAAAGGCTAAGCTGTAGCCAAGGTCCATTGATGCACGTGCATGAGGGCCTAGTTCACCTTTGCGAGCTGGTTGAAAACTGCTTTGAGACGTCTGAGGAACTTGATATCGAGGCTGACTATTGAAATGGTAGAGATCCTCCAATAAGTCCTAGGGGTTGGGTGAATATTAATTTCCAAGTTCCGATAAGAAATATTTACAGAAGACACAGCTCGAGCACTAATGGGAGTATCCCCCTTCTGCGTCTGATAATTTATTGTGTCATCAAATGCTGATATATGCAGTACAAATGGAAACCTTACCTTGCGGCGGCGAAGACTAAGCATGTAAGTAGAAACCGTCTCGGAAACTGAAGGGTTACCAAGCATCTTGCCTGAAATTTCGCTTTGGTGCCATGCCTGCATCCCTAAGCCGTGTATTTTTCCGAATCCAAATGTTGCAGCAGCTCTCATCTTCTGTGCATGTGTGTAAGTGGAGCGTTCCTCCAACACAGGGGTACCGTCGAGCTTGATAAGGTCACACCTACAAGATTTGGTGAGCCGTACTCAAGTATAAAAGCTGCGAGTTGCCCTACGAATCCATGATCCAAGCTACAATGTATATTGCGGCTTGAGGGTGTGGGTTGTCGGAGAAAAATTGGGACCCTTCGGAGACCATTCCGTGCTTTACAAGGAATGCTTGACATTGTTTCATCAAGCTGAAAGATATTAGCTGTTATTTGTATTCACTGCATTGCACTTACCGTAAATATTCTTGAGAGGTTTTCTCAGAGACACCTTTTGAGGCTTCCCGAACAGCATCACCAAGACCAGACATGTCGACTTCAAGTTGGTCATGGCTTTCCTCTAGATCGTCTAGGACATCGGCTGGATCCAAATGTTTGTCTTGTGTGATTGTTTTCAGCAGCCCGGTGTAGCCTTCGTCGGTTGCGATGTCAACGCTCATGGCAGTAGAATGTCAAAAGAAAAAGGGGGGGAATGTCGAATTTTATAGGAGCTCTTATTGAGGCTGTGTAGCTGCAACTCAGCAGAAACTCGGTTATTCTCTGCAATACATGAGTAGGTATGGCAGCAGAAGGTTGATTTTTCTTTGTCTTGCACTTATCTCAAAAAACATGAGGAATACATGCGATTATATTTGTATAAACGTCAATCAAGATACATTTTTCTATGGAATTACTGGCGACGGGCACGTTTAGATGGATGTAGTGTTTCAGAAGACTCCTCAAGGTCGGAAAGGTCACTTACTTCATCCAGGCCAGCTGCAGTACGAACTGTACCCCTCCAATCACCCCTGCAAAGGTCTGCCCATCGCGTGAATTTCTGCAGGCCTAATCTCCACCGTGACGCCCGCGCTGCTTCTCGTTCTGCCCGTTCTTCAGCAGTAGCCTTTTCTAAGAACGATTTGTCTGGTTGAAAGCCGTTGTTGCGCCATCGGAAAAGACCGCCGGAGGAGTACTGTATCATCGCATAGCGGGTCTCATGTGCTTGGATGGGAATAGTAGAGTGGGTGATAAGTGCAGAGGGAAAGAGGATCGTGGAACCAGGAGGAAAGCGGATGATGAGCCCGAGGTCCCAGAGTACAAGGTGCCCACCTTTGTCAGGGTCAAAGGGTCCCATGTTAGTGTCAGCGCACCAGCTAGAGGCGCGGTTATCGGGGTCCATGTGAGGTGGAGAAAATGAGAGGGGGCCCAGGTTGAAGGTGGCGGCAGCAAATGCAGTGTTCGGGAAGTTAGCTTGCAGCTCTGGCTGCTTGCGTTGAATTTCTTGGTTCGTATCTCTATATTCTATGTAATTTTTGTGGCAGAACGTGTTGAAGAGAGCTAGTAAGAGCTCCGTTAATATCCAAACTGATGAAAAAGAAAAAATATCAGACCGTTTTGAAAACCTGAGATACGCCGGATGGCTTTGTTTCGAAGAAGCTCTTGCATGGCGTTCCGATTAGCCCGACTGGAAACTCTGTAGTTCTGCGGTTTGCGCCGCCCGTTACCGTAGCCGTAGCCAACTGTTCGAGAAGCAAAATTGCCACGCCGGCCATGTTTCTGTGCCTCGGTGAACATACTGGCTTCACGGCAACGAATAGCAGCAGCAGCAGCATCAGCTTCCACTGCCTGCCATTCTTTCCCCTTGGATCCATGAGGAACGCCGCCAAGGACTGCGATGATTCGGTCTCGAGCATCAACAAGCACTATGCAACTCCTGAAAAGGCATCAGTGATACGCGCGTGTTTAAAAGAAAAACACACGCACTGCCCATCCCACCGAAGAAGCTTCAGCCCACTCAACGAGCTCAGGGCATCCAGGTTTTTCCAAACCCTCTGCAGCCCAGGGGAGAGCTTTTTGCGAGGGTTAGCATTCCAGCCGCTTGACGAGACTGGGAGACTGGAGGCGTCGAAGTCTTCAAGTTCAATGGGCTGAGCACCTTTAGCTAATTCAACAACAAAGGGCTTTATGCCCCTGCTCGCAACACGTTCAACAGCTTCAGTGGCCCGTTTTTCGCGCAAACGTTTCGTAAGCTTCGCGTACTTCTTGCTATTCCGAGATGATGAGGGAGGGCTGCCAGAAGGATTGGTTGTGAAAGTTGGTTCCGCGCGGGCCTCTTTGTCGGCTTCCTTGCCCTTGTCCTCGTCCTCTTCCTCGCCCTTATCCTCGTCCTCGTTCTCATCCTCGCCCTCAAACTCTATCTCTTCATCCTCTAAGAGTTCCCCAGCATCTTCAGCAGCCATCCGCGCGTTGTTGTCGGCCTCGAGAGCAGAAGATAGGTCAAAAGAAGGGAATCTTATGCGAGCGGTGGGAACGTTGTGGCCTGTGAGTAAAAGTGAGTTTAAGCCGCGTCAATCGCGTCAATTGGAAGGATAAAAGGGAAGAGGCTTTCGTTTTAGGTGACGGCGCCTTGAAGCATAACCCAGAACGAATTTTCAGCCAACAGAGCCTTGCCTAGATGATGGGCTGGGCGTCCGTTGGCTAGAAGATTCGGACTAGGGGCAGAAGGAGGAGGACTGGTAATGAGAGAAAGTACTCACCTAAATCGGAGCCCATTTTGTAAGAGTAACTGTTGGTGGTGATGGGAGGTGCAAGGAAGGTCAAGACGAGGGAAAAACAATCAACAGAGACACGTGACGGCGGTTAAGCGCGCGCGGTCTGCCGTATTCCGTTTAAGCGCGCGGTCTGTTGTTCCGTTTGAGTGCGCGCTGGCTTTACGCTGCAGTTGTTATTCTACATTTTTCCCAACTGCCCCAATGAAAGCTCTACCTCCAAGCAAGCTTTGACAACTTCCCATGCCCAGAACCGTATTGGTAGCTCCAGGCTTTTTCAAACATATATGGATCAAACGGGAACCCCATAAGCACTGTTCCTCCTCATTCTACCTCAGACCTCAGCCAAACCTGCTTCAATCCTCCATATACCTCTGCGACTTCTTCACCAATATCCGCTTTTTCTGCAATGCGATTGGGAGCCGTCCAAACAACACCCACAATCAACACCACAGCTGCCTAGAGATGCCCAAGTTCGTGACAAGAACAGGTCCCCTTGTCTGTGCGTAGACTCTTTTCTCCATCGCTTCATCTCAGACTAATAGGCGATAGGTCGTCAGGTTAAGCACAACGTCCTCAGGACATCCCTCCAGTTTTCTTTACCATTTCCTGTACCGCCATTCCCAAAACAATTTCGGTCGAGCTCAATCTCCATCCATTCGCACCCCATCTCCATCTTTTTTTGCCACAGCAGTTCGTACCGAACGTAACTCGCTTCCTGGCCCTAGCAAACCCATACCCGCGAAGTTCTTTGATGCCCCAGAGCTTCCGGGAACGTCTTCCGACGGCGCTTTGTTTTGGAAGCCAATTGTTCAGCCCTGTATCTCGGAAACTGTTCAAGTGGGCGACCCCTTCAAGGACGAAACAGAACCGGCTGGCCGGTTCATCGAAGTGTCCAAAGATAAACCCACGCATGCTTTATATTGGAACAGGCGCCATCCGAATTGCAGCTTTCTTCAAGAGCAAAGGACCATTTTCGACGCCAGTGCCTCTACCTCACCCTCTTCCTTCACGACTGCTACGCCCATGCCGAGCCTTCCTAGCAATGCTTAACCTTGTGTTTTGCTCATGGCCCTGCCATCGCTCAAAAGATACGCTGTACCAAACATCATGAGGGCGGATTCTGCACCCTCTGAATATCGATCTATGTTCTAGCACAAGCCCTCTGGCTCCTGGTCCTACTCACTAACTTCGACAGAGTCACCGCCTAGTGATTGGACGGCGCAAGCGCCTTGCTTCAAGCATAGCTACAATGGATGGGTATACTGCTGTTGCTGTTCTGTTTGGAATACCTTCGCGACACGGAGTGGAATAGCATCTTCGTGCCCTTGATGGATGTGGGCCACGCTTTTTGGAAATCAAGAATTGTCTACTGAATTATCGATTATTCTGTCCTATGCATATTCAATTGCGTTGTTGTATTTGCCTGTCCTTCCCTTCGTTAATCTTTGTTCTCCTATGCAATAGATACACCGAAACCATGTACTGCATTGAATTGAATGTTCACCTGCAAACCCTCGACTCCTTTCTCTAACACGTACCGAGACTCAGATTTCTTACTGCTGACTTTATTTGGTGCTATTTATAAGCACCCCTATTGCAAAATTACACCTCGTTCTCTCCTGCTATCATTACTTTTGCTATGGGAGTCAGAAATCTTTGGCCTGTGGGTGAACCACTACTGCTGAAAGCATCAGGACTGACTATTTCTCAGCTTGTCGACGGTGCTGCTGTGACTATCAAATTGAGAGACTTCATGGTGGAAAATGGATTCATTACGAATCACTATCGTTTGCGTACTACATTGATTGGTGTAGATATTAGGTGAGTGCAGGCATTCTATATGAGCAAACTTTTCAATTCAATATGGACTGTAGCATCTTTCTTGATGGTTTCTGCGCCGCTGATAGGGCAGTAAATCAAATGCATGCAACCACCTCTCCGCTTTCTCAGCTATTCAAATTTTTATGTTACTTATCGCAAGCCAGTGTCCATGGTATCTTTGTCTATGATGGGGAAGAGCGCTCCCGAATTAAGCGAGGCCGCCAGGTTATCACCAGGGAACCGGGCTACTATACACAAGCTAGAGTTTTGATAGAGGCGTTTGGTTACTATGCTCACACTGTAAGTTCAGATAATGAGATAATGGAAGGTATATTCTTGACACTCAACTTGTGCAGGCTCCCGGTAACGAGCTTGCCTCATTTTTGTGTGAAAGAGAAAGGAAGGAATCTAATGGGCACTCCAACCAACCAATCTAATACACAATATGCGAGTTCACTGCTATCAAATTTATTTAATAGCAAGGGGTAGCGTTGGCAAAGGTTCCGCAAAGCTTTGAGAGCTAAGTACGAAGCTTTGATCAATCAATTTGAATCGTTCTAAGGATTCGATATATTCCTTTGATCAAGGTAGATTTAGCACAATTTGTGCTTTGGTTTGTATCGATTTGGGTATATCAAGAATTGGGGGTTTGAATCAAAGTAAATTAAAACCGAAACACACAGACCCCTACAGAGGGCTAGAACTATGTGCTGGCACAACCACACAGCGTGATTTGCCCTTAAGACCAACGACTGATCCTAAGTTCGAAGAATACCCAACAACTGGATAGACTTCTCGCAGTCACAAGGAGCAGAACACGACGTTCCTATACTCACAAGTGCCGGGCCCGAATGGCTGCTAGCGAAGAGGTTTCAGTCTGGCGGGAGTGTGTCTTTCCTTTTTACGGATTAGCACTGCAACGTCGTCCCAAAATCACTTGTATTCCAGATACATCAGATCGCTATTTATACATACAGAATATAGAGTCGCATAGTACAATTAATTTAATACAATAAACGTTCGGAACCGCAAGGAAACTTCTACACTCAGTCAGATACCATTTAATTTGAATCTACATGTCCTTATTTGGTCCATATTGGTTCCAAGATTCTAGTATACCCCCAAACATAGGTAGGTACTTCACTATTCATTTAATTTAATTGCTTTTAGAGAATGACTCGAATAGTGTTTAACTGTCATTGCTGTTCAACACTTACTTCGATCATTTGTCACCTCGTCCGGAGGCAAATCAGCTCTCCTCGATTCTAATCCTATTAATCTGATTCATCTGGATTAAACTAATTGCTTCTCTCTTTCAATAGACACCCATTGTGCCTATACTCTATCAAGGGAGTTACGCATAGTATTCATTTAATTGCATTCTTCAATATTTTCTACGTCAGGACTCTTTGACATTCATTTGATATGTCTTCGGAGCCTCGCAGTACTTCGATCGTTCTTCTAGTCATTTTACTCAACCATGCAACTTGATTGGTCTATTAGACTAAATCACAGTCTTTTAGATTAATGCATGATCTTGTTCTAGAAGGAGTATTTGATAATTCCTGAGTTCTAGAAAGTCATTTCGAGTCAATCCTCGGTTCATGGTCACTTGAGTAAGTTCTTCCAAACTCCTGCCAGTGTAAGGTCCAATAAGAATACCCTTGGTATGTCATACGTGAATGGTCATCCTTCGGATGTAGTCCGAGTCTGGTATAATCCTGCTTGACAAACAGGTAGACTGCTATCCGTAGGTAGTATCGGGGATGGGTAAACTAACCAACTTGTGGTAGTATGGGTATATGGTCCCTTCAACTTATTAGACTGATTCAGTATTGACTTTGACTGTCAATCTGGGTCTCAATTACAGTCCTCTTGATACAAATCTATACGTGAAAATGTCACAATTCACAGCATAGACGTCTAGCCAAAATTTAGGCGTGTCACCGGTGAAGCTGATGCTGAACTAGCAGAAATGTGCAAAAGGGGCCTTGTTGATGCTGTTTTTACTAAGGATAGCGATCTTCTTCCCTTTGGTGCTCCTCGCATCTTCCGACCCCTGCGCATGTGAGTGCCGTATAAGAGGATAAGTATCTATCAAATTGCTCACATAGAATTATAGAGATCATAAGCCCCGGAATTTCAAGGACTTCGAAACAGTTCTCATGTACAACGCCCAGTCAATTGAATCACATCTAGAACTTTCGCATGCCGGTCTCATCTTGATCTCCCTACTCTTGAAAAATGACTACAGCGACGGTGTGAATGGCATTGGCTCTGAAACAGCAGCGGGTCTTGCCAAATGTGGATATGGAGACGATCTTCTCAACGCCCACAAATCCTTTTCTACAATGCCTCAGCAACTTGCAGAGGCCTTTGGCCGACTCAATAACAATATGGCGGATGAAATAGAATTCAATACTCATCACAAGCTCAGATATCGTAGCCCTTACAAGGCAAACGTGCTCCGCATATCCCAATTCCCATCACTTAGAGATCTATCAACCCTCACGGCATTTCTGGAACCTGTCACCAGCTGGTCTCGTTCCATGGACCATTCAAGAGCACCGAGTGCCTCGAAATGGCCACCCCAAACACCCGACATAATGGAAGTTACCAAATTCTGCTGTCACAATTTTGGTTGGCCTGACAAACATGCGCTCAAGAGATTTCATGTTGACCTATGGCCAGCAGTCATCATGCGAATGTTAAGCTCTGTATGTTATTCATTCAATCTGTTGGTATCATGGACAATGAACTCGATAATCTGATTGGCTAGAAATTTCTTCGTTTCAAAGAGAAAGAAGCCGAGATTCTAGTTCCCCGGCTGCAGGGTACATTTGCAGTTGACGCAAATGGAAAACCTTATACATCTATGCTTTCTACCATAGTTCGCAACAAGAACTCACTGCGGTTACGAGGAATGAGAGCAAACGATGCTATTTCGACTACATTTTCTACGGAGTTCTTTCTCCAACTCACTGGTCTTGCTAGCTCAGTCTCTGATACTTCCAGGAGAGTTGACGTCCCTGCTGCAATGATCGCAGTAGTGTTGCAGCAAAGTGATCAGATCCATGGACTAAATGAATGTCTTGGTAAGTTGTTCACTATATCAACTGTTCTAGAGTTAAACGGGCAGCTTAATTCTAGGTCCACCTCCGTCGCACATCATCCATGTTGAAATTGAAGTCCTTGAGCGCGGCAATGCATCTGGTAAGTTGATTATCTGTCTTTGAGACGTCGGCATGAAATATTGATCGCATCTTCAACAGGGAGTAGTCAGAATCACCAGGAAAACCCCACAAAGCGCAAGCATACTGGCACAAGCTTGAATGATAGAGATGAGCCCAAACATCTGCGTCCAATGCTTAAGGACCTCGGAATGATCGAACTTACTGATAGTGAAGATTAAATATGTCTTCGAGGCATATGTAGAATTTTCCTTTGTAATGTAAGATAGAATATACAACGACGTATCTACTATATTCTGAGAAAGGCAAAATCATTCAATGAATAGCAGTAGTGGATTATTGCTCAAGGTGCTCTAACTATAAGCGATTTATTGACATCGTCTTTTTTTCCAGTCAAGAAAGCTTCGTATTTTTTTAAGCTTGGTGATTTCGATAAAGAGACGAAATTGTCAGGGTTTAGCTGACAGAGAGACCATTTCACAACAATAGAGGAGACGATTCACGGCTATACAGCCAAGGTAACCAGTTCCCCGTATCTGATATTCACATTCAGAATTACATACATGCGGCTAACTATTATACAGCAGATTGCATATCGACGTTTCATTTCCTTGGTACACATCTCCTCTACTGCTCTGTCTGCACCAGCTACACCTCCCCCACGGACCTCAAAAGCCTGCTCTGCCTGCCTGCTTCAGCTAAACCTCCTCCCTCATAAACCTCCTCATAAACCTCAGCAATTGCAATGGAAACAGCCGCCCAGTGAGTCCTTACACGCATGTAGCATAAATGCGGCTCGAAGTTCAAGACCTTCCATGTTTTTCACACCTTCCACAAGTTCAGCCTACACTACTGTGCGTGCTGGGGGAGGAGGAGGAGGCGGAAGCATTGGGCAATGAATTGTTTTGCTCCCGCCGCCGTCGATCGCCCGCTCGTTGGCCGGAGCGCGTGGATCCGTCGGGTGATGCAGTGCCATCCCTAACGGGGAACTGTCATTACGCAATAAGATAAGTATTCGCTCCAACGAGCTCGGTGTGAGGAGCACTGAGGTGCTCAATGTTAGAAGAAGAGATTTGCCTGGGGCACAGCCCCGCTCGGGTGGGAAAACACACGAAACGCGGTATGGCTGAGCCTGGAGCGTCTTTATCAGAAGATCAGACACTAAAGTAGTAGAGGGAAGGGAGGGTGGGTTCACAAAAAAGAGCTTCGAGACGAATTTTGACGATGAGAGTTTGGTTCAAAGGCGATAAGCGCCCGCTCTCATCGCCACATCTTATCTTATCCTCTGAGAAGGCAGCTCTGCTGCCTTCTCTCGGAATAAGATAAGTATTCGCTCCAACGAGCTCGGTGTGAGGAGCACTGAGGTGCTCAATGTTAGAAGAAGAGATTTGCCTGGGGCACAGCCCCGCTCACCCACCCGTAGATGGTGAGTGGCCTGGAGATACCCCAAACAGAGCCCGAGGCTCCAACACAGGCAACTCAACATCAGCTGTGGTTGACTAAACCCCAAGCCGAGTCGAGGGCGTACTAAGGATATATTATAGCTATTAGAAGGGTAATATAATGTACAAATTGAGTTTTATTAGTCCTCAGATAATTCAGTATCCTCGCCGCGGATGCAGCTGTCAATAAGAGTGGCCGAAATTTTATTTGCCTTCCTGTAATCCTCCATTGCTTTGCGTACCCGATCCCAACGCTTGTCATAAGCATCTGCGACCTGGGAGATGATAATGTCCTCCAGACGACGCCAGTATATGAGAAAAGCAAGAGAGGTCCAACCTCCAATTGCTGCCACAACATGAGGTGCAACACCGGCTAGAAGGAGTTCGACAGCCCCGCCGATACGGAAACTGTGTCCGAGTACATGTTGCATTGAAGCGCGTGTCCAGATATCGGAAACGAATTTGAGGAAAATGGATTTTGTCATATGTTGAGAGCAACCCGATTTGTCAATGAAACTGAATAATGAGGAGCCTTCAGGGACGGCGGCGTTCATCTGCCAATGTTGTTCAAAAGCTTTGCATGGGCATAGGCTGGTTGGTTGTCTAGAAGCGACGACATCGGCACCGAGTTCCTTTGTTGATTTGGTCCATGGAATGTGAAATTTGATGCGAGCTCGCGAAGATTGCAGAAGAAAATCAGATAGAATACCTGAGCGGATGACATGGAACTTGGGGTCAAAGGAGGATTTGGAGGGTATTGTCAGTTCGCCGAGACGGCGACATCCCCAGAAACAGATAAGGGCAATTGCCCAGATAGCACAGTGAAACGGGATATTGAAATCGAGAGCGGAATGGAGAACAAGCAGATGCTGGAGAGTGATTGGGTTGCGAAGTGGACGCTTATGTTGGCTTCCTTTGATGTTCGCAGCCCGTCGAGCAAGTGTAATAAATTCCGAGTTTGAAGGCCATGGAGCTCTGTTGAGGATGTGCCAAGCCCGTATACCTGAGAGCCACGATCGGATCGTGCTACCTGAGACTGTTCCTGCATGTGCGCCAACAAAACCTGCAATTAGGACTTCTGAAGCGGGCATACGCATTAGCTCGGGTATTGATTCTCTATCACAAAATTGATGCCAACGTAGAAGCCCCGCGGCATAGTTTGATTTCGTCTGCCCAGTGAGACCCGAAGCTGTGATTTGTTCAGCATGCTGAAGAATATGTAAAGGGATTGATTCTAGGTTCCTGAGTTTCATCTCGATAGACCAAGGCGAAGTCCATGCCAATATCCGATCAGCTGAGCTAACGTTAGGCCGCAGGGTATTGTTGGCGATTTGGGAATCCTTTCTGGGTTTCCTAGGAGCCGGAGCAAAGTGGTTACCTGCCCAAGGTGGGGCTTGAGCAGGGGTGGTAGTTGGTTGTGAAGAAAGAAGTTGAGGGCTACATGTGCTAGTTTGTGGGGATGCGAAGTTATTGCGGAAGTCTAGTGGGTTTAGGTGTGACGAAGAGGAGTTCAAAATAGGAATTGTTTGAGTCTCCACGGTGCGCGGAACCGTGGAACTCGGGCCAGAACTGTCTAGCACCAAGAAATGAAGAGGACTATATAGGCATGAAATTTCAGTTGAAATTGATGTAGTGAGAAATGGGAATGGCGTGAGCATACCTAAACATAATCAAGTATTTCTTGCAACTCCAATGGGAGTGAAAAAGTAAGAGGAAGTTTATCCGCGACAGAACCGAGTTCTCCGCGCGAGAATGGGTCTGCTGGATTGAGAGTGGTGGGAATGTATTTGAGCTCAGGCTGAATGAAGAGTGGGCCAATGACCCCGCAGATGCGACGGATCGACATGTTAATCCAGTAATTTGGGCTGCGTGCTTTGTCAAAGGCGCCGATAGTCCCCTGGTTATCCGAGTGAATGAGAAGGTAGATGTCGTGGAAATTCATTGATTCTAGAAAATAAATCAATAGTTCCACAGCCACTGTTTCGAGCCAGCAAATGTCACGTCCAGGGATCTTCCAATTGGGACGGAGACGAAATGCTGCCCAGCTGCCATCAAAGACAATACCAATGCCCCAGTCAGTGGAGGCATCAACAAAAAGACCAAAGTCCTTGAGTTGACCTCGTGGTCGGAGTTCTCGGTAGTAGAAGGGGTCCTGAAGTTGAGAGTGCCACCATCGAAGCTCCGTAAGAACACTAGGAGGGGGAAAACGACCGCGGTTTTCTTCAAAAGAACTGTGATACGAGGCCATGAAATTTGAAATTGGGGGAAGGTGGGATCGACCTTCGTGGTAGATGAAGGCAATGTGGCAAAGTGTGCCGTGTATAGACTCAACTTCTGATACAGGAACACGGGCGTTCGAGAAATTTGAGAGGAAGACCCGAATACGTTCAAGGTATTTGATGCGTTTGTCATTAGGAAGACTAACGCGCTTGAGCTCGAGGTTCCAAAGAAAACCTATAAATCTGGTGACTGTCACAAAATCTTCATCACCTTTATCGGGATGCCATGGGACACCAAGTGTTTCAATAGTCTCCAACATCGAAGTCCTGTCGTAGTCGTAGGAACCTTGGGAGTTGAGAATTCGGAAAGCTTTCAAGTCATCTTCGTATTTCAGCAGCGCATCGACAAGTTTGCTTAGTAAAATGTCAACCACAGCATTGGAAATCATTCCCGAATTGCTGCTAGCCGGGGCAGCACCAAAACAAAAAACAAGATCTACGAAGAAACGACCTAAGTGATCCTGAACCACAAGGAAAGGTTTGTGTTCGGGGAGTATTGGACAAGTGCGATGGAATTTCTGAATATCGAGAGTGCAAGCCTGCGTGCCTGGTGGTGCAGTAGCAACCTGAGTAAAGTGTAGTGTGAGTGAAAGTGAAAGTGGGCAAGTAGACAGTAATGATTAAGGTAATGGTAGTAGAATAAGACCAAGTGGGTCGAATGAAGTAGAGCTGAAAGAGAAGGATGTTAGGGGATAAAATTGGACTTACCATATCTGCAACCTTGACTGCGGTGTCAAATCGTGTTGGAAACAAGTTCTTCTGAGTGAAAGAATTGACTGATGGGACTATATGTCCCTTCGAGTCGCGACCATCTTTCGAGAGGTTGCGGCACACCCTATGTTTAGGAGGAATACCCGGACCCTGGATTTGCGTAGCCACGATGAGAGGCGAGACATAGAAGTGACCTCGCATAATAAGATGCATATCTGCACAAGAGAACGGCCCAGCCATTCGGCCAGCTGCGATTTCGTCGGAAATGTATTGTTCGATTACATCAGGGTGCTCATATACCGACTGATGGTTGGGAATGATGATCGTTTCGTGTAGTGGAGGCAAGTGGCCAAGCGGAAAACCTCGACGGAGGTTATGGAGGAGAAGTGGGTAGTGATGAGAGATATTACATGAGACGAGAGCTTTTTCGAATTCATCCGCATTGTAAGGAGTGACAACCCGCTCATATAGCTCAATAAAATCCGGATGTGTGTTGGGAAGTGGTAAGCGAAAATGTATAGCATCGGAAAAGTCATAGTAGGAAAGAGTTGGCGGAATCGAAAGTTTGAGGAATGCCTCAATTAGGTCTGGAGCGACAAGTGTACGAGAAGGCGTGGTGCCCATCGCTTCCGCAGAATGTGCAGACATGCGCATCCTGACAGCCCTTGTTCGTTTTGCAATTCCCTCGTATATTCCACTGATAGCAGATGCGTTTATCTTCTCCCTGAGGGAGACCGAGGACGAAATTTTTACCCCCTTTGATCCACCTGGCCCAGAGGAGGGAGCCATGCTTACTTGAATGGTCTGTAGCGGAGTGCCCCTTCTTACCACATCCAAGGCAACAGAGGTCGAAGGAGTCACCCTTGTTGCCTTTCGGAAAGGGCTTAGATGAGGAGGGAGCCGCGGACAAGTTAGGAGCCTGTCTAGGTTTTGCCTCTAAAGACCTCTCGTAATCGGTGACGACGCGATTCCATGCCATGTTATAAGTAGTGAGATCAAATTTGGTATTGTACAGACGGCGTTCTTCCCGAAGACGATACTCGCGAGGTTTCCAGAATCTGTAGTATTTCTCTGCGTCACGTTGGTTGTTGAAAAAGAGAAAGTGTTGTCGAGTCCAGTTTGTGCGGGTACCCTCCTGACCATCTGGGTCACGGCTGAGTTCAAAGGCGAAGTAATTCTTGGAGGCGAGCTGAAATTCATATAGCGAAAGACCTTCGTCTTCGTCCGCTTTCTCTACGTCTGGCACCCGTATGTTAAGTCGATCCAGCAAGTCCTTGAGGACCACCACTTCAGTACGTTCCTTGTCCCCTGGAAGAAGTGTTTTTGAGGTCTTAAAAGACGAGGAGTGGGAATGAATGAAAATGAGATTGTTGTCAGTGAAGAGAGGAAGAGGAAGGTAGTTGTGCAGCCTTCCAATTCTATAGAGGCATTCTGGGAGTTCGACATTCTGAGAGGTGGTCGGATCTGGCGTAGTCTCGATGATGGGGGTCATGAGCCTAGGGTTCTTCTCCGGCCCATTCTCCAGAGAATCGCCCTCCTGCACGTCCCGAATGCGCTTCCCTTTGGACAGATTATCCACCTCATTCGCCCTTGTCATCCACGCAAGTATGTAGCTGGGAATCCACTGTTTGACACGCTCAAAAATAGCCGGGGTTGTCCTGATGTCATTCCATTCGTCCTCCGTAATGGTAATAAGTGAAGCTGAAGGAGAGCCCTTGGTGGGAGCCTTCTTTTCAATAAAAAGAATAGTCTTCTCCTGCCGCGCCTCGTTAGCTCGTTCAATGTCATAGTTCCTTTGCAATCTTCTCTCCAGGCTGAGTTTTTTCAAAATCGGAATGATTCCGAGAATATGAGTACGGCGTTGGCGATCATCAGCCCTGATAGACGACGAGGTTCTGAGGAGAAGCGGGGGGTGTTGTGTCATGGCTCTAGAACGCGTATATGCACAGGAAGATCACAAAAAAGAGCTTCGAGACGAATTTCGACGATGAGAGTTTGGTTCAAAGGCGATAAGCGCCCGCTCTCATCGCCACATCTTATCTTATCCTCTGAGAAGGCAGCTCTGCTGCCTTCTCTCGGATCAGGTCACATCTCGTTATGATCCGTTACGAGATGTGACCCGCATGGTCTTTTGTGTCGGTCTCAATTGCACTTCTTGTTACTGGTAGTAGCACTAGAATTTGCTGGAACAATATGCCAGTGGTACATACTGGTACATACTAGGTGGCCCAGTGGGTTTGTTCCTGATTACTAGTAGTTACTAGTAGACCTTTTACAATTTTAGAATGAGCATGGACCAAAAGGCAAGAGTACATAAACATGACGAGCAGCTTTTCCCAGGTCCTGAGTCGATGGAAATCATTATATTAAAACTATAATGAATGCGGCACCGGAGGGGAAAGAGAATATTTAAACCGGATGCCACAGGTAATGACACTTATAACTTGAAGTTATAGATATTCCATCTTATTCCATCTTGTCTTTCTCAAGTTTCCAATGGATCTACGTCGGCTGTGAGATTGTATCCCAGAGGCCAGAGTCGGAAGACTCGGGTGCACGGCAGCATCATAAGTATTATTAGATATCGTAATATCACCGTACATTGGAGACGATTGAACCTGATGGAACGTCGTCCTTCCCGCAAAGAGCCGCAGAGGCCGCATGTGACTGCGCACAACCAGTACTGCGCTTTCATGCGATGCGATGAGCATGAGTGCATCTTGTAATGTTTGGGAATCAAAGATGAGAGATGATCCATCATAAATGGGGAAGGAACCTCTCATCGATTTGAGATACATGGACATTATCTCATCGATGAGAAGGAAAAGTCAAAGTTACCAGAAGATTCAATCGATCCTTCAAAAGAGAAATGTGATAAGGTAAGGGCCTCAGGTCAATGTATCTTCCGATGAGTTTGTCCACTTTCTGTACTTGGGAGACGAAAGGAGACAAAAAAGTGATTTGGACTCCAATGAAGTAGTAACAAACGTTTCAAACAAGACATTCTCCGATTACAAGTAATACAACGTTGAGAGTCATTTTCGGCTTGGGATCGTGGGAGCTTACGTGATGCTAAAAAAAAAGTATTGGGAGCATAGGCTTAGCTTCTTATTTTCCGTCCCTCCCTACGCAAGGCGGATAGACCAGTCAGTAGTTCTGTCAGGTCACTTCTTCTACTTCCAACGCCCTTCAAAGTTAGGCCTGGTCGAAGAAGAGCTGCCTTATCTCGCTGTCTGTCGCAATATAATCATCTTCGGCCTGTGGCTCCAAGGCGACCAGCGGTAACCGACTTTTTCCTACAGCGGATTCTCCAAAAAGGCACGCCTTTGTTGTGCGTCAGCCAGTACTTGTAGTCTCTCCAGTCTACCCTATCCCGGTCTCTGCTCGTTTTTTCTATCTTTACGACCTTTCTATCACGACCTTTCGGCTCTTCTGCCCCGAAGAATCGACGAACAATACACCTGAGTCAGCGACCATCTTCACGTCGTTTCGTGTAGCCAGGTCGTTTTCTTGGTCTGTTCAATCTTTGCAGATGCCAGTTCCAGTTCCTCATCATTCCAAACAACCCGCTCATCTCGTCATCAAACAACACTGCTCTGACGACGGCGTCAATCACTCTTTCCAGGACTTGACTGGCATTCTGCCTGTGTCACCGACTGGGCCTCCGCCCTCGTTCGGTACTCGAGAGCAGTGGATTAACTCTTTGCCTTCTTGGAGGAGAAGTAAGCCCCGTAGAATCTGGGAGGATGACTCTCATCCCTTTGCAGAACAGGATTTTCAGACAGGGTTAGCTGCCGCGGACAACGCGTCAGCTATTAAAGGATCTCGCGCTAAAGCGTGCCCTCCGCCCTTCTATATTCAACCTAGTGCTATTGCGCCGACCATTAAGGGCGCTGCAACAAGTATCGAAATGGTACCTCATGGTCCCTTTGATACTGCGGGCATGCGTGCAAACGATAAGGCCTGTTCCATTGCCACAAATATGGAGATAGATGTCTACGACCACCAAGATCGCAGTGCATTCACCCCCATTTTCGAAGACGATTCTCCTGAATCCCGGAGCGTACATGAGGTGTCTTCTAGTCCCATTGAGCCCGTCACTCCCTTTGGAGATTTCGTCGACCGAGCAGTCAGCTCTACATCGGCAGCTCTCAGCTGCTCTTACGTTTCCAATGCATCCCTTGCTGGCGCTGCGAAGGATACTTGTCAGTTGCAATGCTATCGCTCGCATCCTGCTGCACAGCCCTTTACTGACTTACCAGTGTCTGTCCCGGCTCCGGAATTGGTGACTCCCACTGCTACGTCAGGCTATCGGAAGCTTTCCGAGCCTCTTTCTGAATGGATCGCTAATTTTGTATGGAAAGCATGCACTACCGGCACGAATATCCCCTCGTCCATTGCTAAAGTTAGGTCAGTATCACTGTTGATCCTTCTTCCTTTTGTTTCACTGATGTTATACCAGACTTGTCACTCCCAAGGCTTATGCTGTGGCTCCCCCGAGCTATCTCGCTACTTCGATTCATTCACTGTTGCTTTCCACCTTGCTTCAACCGTCAGCCATATTCCTTGCTCTGTGGTATATCGTCAGATTACCAGTGTCCTTCGGAACAGTAAGTATGACCGCCGATCAGACGAAGGAACTGCGTTTTAGGATGGTATTGCTTGGTGAAAATCACGGGCTTACTCAAGACGTGACGGACAATACCGCCCCTTTCCGATTAATTGTCCTTGGGTGCATGCTAGCCAACAAATGGCTGGACGATCACACGTTCTCAAACAAGACTTGGTACGCTTATTTCTGCGGTTTCTTTTGGTTTTTATTCATGTTCCATTCTAAGGCATAGCATCTCGAACGTCCCAATCAAAATCTTGAATGAATTGGAATCACGAGCGCTTGATATATTCGCCTACGACCTTTCGATTTCCACTGCTGACTGGTCTGATTGGCTTTTGCACGTCATGTCCTATCATCTTTCTCTGTCGTCGCCTTCCCATCCTCAGCCCATATCTCGTCCTTCCGCCAATCCACACCTCATAATCAAACTTACCCTTGAGGAGATCATCAACGCGCCGAAGGCTTGCGATTCGGACTCTCCGCAACCCAGAGCTGTCTTTCTTGGACTCGAAGAGCGCCGCAGAGAGAAGCAGGAAAAAGAGCAGGCTCACAAAGCCAACGTACTTGAAATCGACTTAGATGAGGACGGCCCTTTGAGGGAGGAGTACATGCCAAAACGACGAGTCAGTGAAGCAGGTGCCCCGCACGGCATAGAAAATTCATTCACTATCCAACGCCAAATTTGGGAAACCAACAAATCTGCAGAAAAACTGCTCCCTCCCCCTGCTAGGTGGAGCCCTGCAGGTGATGAACCGATACTCAGAGATAGCAATCGTCCGCATGGACGCTACCTTGCGGTGCAACCGACACCTGGTGTTTTTGTACCCGTAACATCGTACCAGGGCCTTCCACAGTATCAGTCAACTCATGAACTCAACTATGTGTCTCAGCCTTGGCTTCCTAATGTTCATTTTGCTACTGCCAAACCTCTACCGACAACAGGGCATTTTCTTGAATTTACTTCTCATCAGCATCCTGCGCACTCAGTGTTTAATTCCTGTCCTCCCCCGCTGCTGCTCCCCTTTGCATTGCCACATTCCCGCTCGCAGTCTTACTCTCATGACCAGGATACATCACAATCGTATAATCATACGCGTTCATATTCACAGTCCCAATTTGAATACAGGTGCTGCGACCTTCGCATGACTCCCAACGAGTTGCCACCTGTACAAGCAGATGTAGATATGACTTGGGGATTGTCGGGTCGTCACTCTTATGGCCCTCCGGCATTCGCGCCGCATCCCTCTGTCACCTACCAATCCACTTGGTTGAGAACTTGAATTTGAACGCCGTACATATTCGTCTTTCTCTCTCTGCTCAACAGGAGCATCAGCATTTTCAGCTCCTTCTAGACCTCGTCTTAGCACCATTTCCGATATCATAATTCTCGTTCGGGCCCCTAGTGGCCATAATGCGTCTTGGTGATCTATTTCTGCTCGCCCCTCGGTGGTGTGTATTTGTGTCTCCCATTCGAATCGACCTTTTGTGTTATACTGACTTCATCATCACCCATTGGCAATTCCCTTATGTTTGTTTCTTTGTACTGTTTGTTTGTCTTCTGATGGTCACTTCACATCTTCCCTCTGATATTGCCTCGGTGAAGCCGGGAGTATTATGCAGAGGCTCTCTAGCAGTGAAAGCCCGACATAATCTCACAAGACGCTTTTGTTTTCTTCCTCTAATCTTCCCATTCCAGTTCTGCCCCACTCTACCTCCTGGTATTTATTCCATTCTAATGTGGTCATGATGGGCTTTTTATCATTCGGATAACTTCTTCGAAACATAATCCCCTATTTCACGATTTTACCTGGGGACATTCTGGAAACAAAAAAGAACATACAAAACACTTACTATCTCGTTCGCTCTACTGTCGCTTTGTTCTTGTTTAACTGTACGCATTGTACGATGTTGATAGTGATAGTTCACCCTCGAGGGTACCAACCCGGTACTAACTTTCCCTTTAGTTCCATACCAGTTGCTATCGATCCGCTTACATGACATTTCGTTCCTTCTACTCCGCTATCAAAGTATACTGCAAGCGATCTCTTGTAAACAAGCGTTGAGACCGGTCGAAACTTCACTGAAATAGACATGACATGTATATAATACAGGAGGACTTTTATTCGACCATTTCCAACTACCTTTAGACCCATTCAACGGAACTACTGTGAATGTCCTATTACACTGGTCCATACCCCATCTCTCTGAGGCACCCTTTGGACTTTTATTGATCTCAATCTATCTACCCACAAAAAGTGCATTGCTAATGTTCCTAATGTCCTGCTCACTTCCCCCTTAGGCTAGTGGCATTGCACGACGTCCAACAGAGTCTCAAGTATGTATTTTGAGTTATTTTGAGACAGGATCAATATCTATTAAGGTATGTATGAAAAATGCAGGTGCAGGCTGGCACGTCAACACGACGCAAATGAAATTTGACTTCATTCACGACTTCCCGTCAGACTGAGGCAGACTGCTTCTTATAGTTACGAATTCAGTGTCCTGGAAGTCTAATTATACAAAAGAAAGTGGTTTACATAGATATCCTCAGATGCCGACAATGATGAAAGGAACCTGCAAAAAGATGGTAAGCCTACCCCCCAGTGTGAACAAATGAAGGATGTCAATTTTTTACCTCAACATCTTCCCCTTCCTCATCCATGACCATGACCTCGACGGTGAGGGTTTTGATGTGAGGAGAGACGGGTTTCCTACTAACATGTTCAACAAGTTTGCTGAACTTCATCGGCAAACGCTCCTCGCTCTATCAAATATTATGGTTAGGCCATCGAGGTTCGAGTGTACTTGGCTATGCATACCTTCTTCTTTCCAACAAATGAGCTCCAGAGCATGCTCACGCCTGAACTTACCATTGCAACGTCGAGCTTGTGTTCACTATGGAACCAATCGATAATCTCCTTTAGTGTCGGGTCGCTCTTGAACGTGAAACGGTCCCAAAGTGTCCACTCAGTGGCTCCATACTTGTGTTTGGGAGCCGCAATAGGCTCTGAGAATCCAAAAAATGGTAGAGCAATGTTCACAAATCCGTTCTTGTAACTCTCAAGTTTCCTTTTGCCGTCAATGATCTACAAGAATGATTATGTATAGCGGGAAGATGATAAAAGTACACACCTTGTAAAGCTCGAGGCAGGCAAGACCAGTTACCAGTGAGGTGGTGGTCGCAATAGCAGGAATAATCTTTCCAGCAATCTGCTTTGTTGTATGTCTGTCCGCAAGATTTATACTGTAATTTGTAGCCCGAAGATTAGAGGCGGCAGTAATAAAGTCAATATGATGATTCGTGTCATCGTCTTTCTCGAATTCCACTGGATTTAGGCGGTACCCAGCCAAAGAGGATGGTACGGGAAGCTTGGCAGTGAGTTCCGCAAGATGGTCTAAACAAGAGAATGAAATTTATAAACGAGGACATAGAATAGGGAAGACATACCGCTCTCAGAAGTTTCGTTCTGTGCAACGGGGTCATTGTCGTTGATCTGGACCTTTACACCACTTTTTGGAGTGAACTCAGGGACGATGACAGAGTCTGCTACTTTTCGGTAGACATTGGAGTCTGTCTCGCCCTTGAGACCGTAGTTGTAAGCATGGAGATTCGCAGCTGCAATGATATAAGAAAGGTGAAGCGGCTAGAGAGATTTTAGAAATCACGATTTAGATATATACGGGTTCAGCACATACGTCGTTCGAATTGAAGATGATAGGATCTGGTGCTCGTTTGGGCCCACTCCAGAATGGTTGACCATTGCTTGCAACAGCATCCTTTGGTAAACTGAACAGCAATTGTCGAATTTCATTGTTATATTTCTCCTCAAACTGTAAGCGAGCCCAGACAATGCACTCTTCAAAGGTCAAAGGCTTGTTCGTAACCAGAAACGAAACAAGCTGCTCTATTTGCTCCTTCTGTTGTCCAGAATATTTGAGAGTCTTTTCAAGATAGTCGGGCTCAGAGAGGAAAGAGTTGACAGCCTGAGCAGGCCTCACAAAAAGGTCATCAAATGCAGTTCGACTCCACTGCATAAGATCAGTTCAACCAATCATAAGCAGGACGGTAACAGATCTCACATACCTCAATGGTGTGGGCGATGGCATTGGGAAAGTTTTTGATTGTGCAAGAAGGTGTTTCTTTCTCCGGGGGGTCTTGCGAGGAGGCATAGGATTCCGTTAGGTGTGGAACCACGACTTGAACGTTGCCTTTTGTTCCAAGAGTGCCAGAGTCTATTAAGGGTTTTTCATAGAAAACACATCGTTGATCCATGTATAGACCTGAACGGGGATTTCAGAAGGTTGTGCTCGAGATCGGTGCGTGAAACTTACGGGCTTTGACATTGTCTAAAGCATTTGTAACGCCGTCGACGTTGTTGAAGAAATCCTCATTATAAATGTCTATAAGAAGGTAAACAATTATTTGAATCTATGACTGGGAGTTTAGGGGAAATTGCACCTTCTGTGTCAGGTCCCACTGCGTCTTGCCTTGTCGTTATTTTCCCAGCTAAATCCTTGTTCATGTCTGAAACTACCGTAGCTGCGACTTCAGCCTTGAACCGACCAAGATCCTTCGGTCTGAACAAGAATTGTCTGTTGAGATTACTCTTCTCAATGGTATCAAGATCAGTAACTTGTATCGCCCCTTTAGGTCCACTTGCGAGTCCCATCATGCTCCAATTTTTTAGCATCTCGCAACCGATAGCACCGGAGCCAACCAAAAACTGACGATGGTTGGAGATCTTCTCCTGGAAAGTCTTACCAAAGACAGCGACCTGTCCATCGTAACGGGAACCGGTAGGCTGACATTCGGCTTCTGAGGGGAGGACGTCGGGAAGCGATTCGAGGGAATCAAAATACATGTGCTGCTGCATGGGGTGGAATTTTGCAGAGCATGCCTTGAGAGCCTCTTGTGCTACAAATGCACCAATGACCGCAATTACTGGTGAAAGGTCGCCAGTCGCCTGAAAGGCAAGTTGAGTAACAATATTTTCGTCAGCGTCAGCGTTAAGTTTCTTCGCAATAGCTACAACTGCGTCAGCGTCATGCGCATTACGAGGTTTGGGGAACCGTTTATGTTGAGCGTGAAACTCAGAAAGCGCCTGGAAACCTGCGTGAAGCGTACTAGGACGGTCAAATTTGGCAAAGTCGGTGATAAAGAATTCTGGGGATTGAAGAGACTCCCTAAGCGATTTCTGGAATGCGGAGTCAATGAAAGAAACGTATTGTCAAGTGTAAGGCGCACAAATTCAATGATTTTAGGCATTTTGACTTGAGTGAAGACGCCGCCTCGTACATAGTCTCCGAGTCCCGTTGTATCACCAATTGCGAACGTGTAGGGACCCTTGACTGAGATCTTGCGTGGCTCGCAACCATTGAGTTCTGTCATTCCTTGCACTTCTGAGAACGTCACAAAATCACCATCCTCAAGACCGTGTCGTGTTTCGTCAAGGCATGTAACAATTCCTTCTTGGTCCTAAATTGAAGTTAGACCGAGCAATCATGCATGAAATTAACGACGAACCTTGTCAATGGACACGATCATACCTGACAAAGGCTGCTCTCCAGTCGGATCGACACAGGTAAACTTGGCGCCGAAATCATTGAAAACATAGCTAGAAATTTTTACTACGTCACACAAAGGAACAATTTTGAACAAGCTTACCCAAACAGACCGCGTGTTTCAGTGGCAATGAAAGGCACATTATTCTGATGAGTCCAGTCGTTTATTTCGAGCTGCTTGGCGTATGGTGCATTGCACACAACGACCACCTACAAAGCCAGAGGTAGGCCACATCACTTGCGCTTTGACATATTGAACGTACCTGGAAACCCCTCACAAGATCTACAGTGATTTCCTGCCCCGCTTGTCCTCCAAGGTTGCGCACCGGCACATACGCGTTCAATTCTGCCAATCGAGGAACTGTGACTTCTGCACGGGGTCTACCTACATCTTCTTCGCGTAAGAAAAACTGAAAGACCGTGAGTTCGATCGCGTCACATTAGACCTCATTCTGACCTGAGAACTCAGATCCTCAATCTTGACCGGCTCTGGATCGTATACAGTGACAGACTTGACACCGGCAAGAACAAGGTCCTTTGCTGTAATAAGATGAGTAGCTTGCGATATAGGATGTGTTGGAAGACGCGACCTATTTCGACACCTAGACCCTGCATTCCGATTATTAGAACATTTGAGACTGCCATTCTTTTCATAGCTAGATCAAGGGTTAGACCCGACTCATGCAAGTACCAGAAGCATACCTTCGTGCCCCAGCACGTAGCTGAAGACGTTGGATAATCAGATCGAGCACATAAGTTCACCAAAAAATCGACGTACAGTTGACGTGAGTATAAACCTTCATCGATGGCCGTTTCGTCAACGTCCATATTCGCGGAAAGAGGCAGATTGCTCATGGTTGTCGAATTCGTTAGATAGTATAGTGAGTAAGTATTGACGGTGGATGTAAGGAGAGAAAGAAGCCTTTGCGACATCCTTTTGCGCTATCACACGTGAGCCTTAGTCACTCACAAGTCACTCGTTGGTCAATCGAACACCATCGAAATAACATCACATACATTACATTCGAGCACCCCCGAACTCGTTTCCGGTGCTCCGACATTGGTCGGATGCTTGTTTATGGTAATGGGCTAAGGGTATCAAAGGATTGTTTTTACATGTACAGTAGCTAGATTACAGATACACTGAACTTTTGAAATCATAAACACGCCAAGGATCGAGAAAGATGGGCGTTGAAGTAGAATTATGTGAAGGTAGCATCGAGTTCTGCGCAGAGGGAAGGATAGAATTGAAATCGGCTGGGCAATAGTAGGGATTCTGCGATAGGGGGGACGGGGGGAGGCAATCTTCTAAAGCACTCAACTGGTATGTCTGCCAGGGATTTAGCTGGACAGGAGCAGAAGTAACGACCACCGTGGGACAAAGTTCAGAATCTGTGATCCCTACTGGACTTTCTTCCAGAGCGACATCCGGAGGAACAGTCCAGGAAACAGTAGAAATTCCAACAAGCAGTGCACTCTCTAAACGGCGTAGGGGCTCCAGAGACCTGGTCGGTGAACTTTGACGAGAAGGGTTCAAGAACGGGGCCTCAGGAGATTTTCTCTGCAACTCGAGCTGGGCGGTATAAATAAGCGCAGCAACGATCGTGCATATGGACCTTCCCGATGGCGCAATAGTATGGATGCGCAAATCCTCAAGCCAGAAGAACCAGTCTGATGTGGACACCGAGATATTCCAGTCGAGCAACGTTAGAGCGCAAAGCTCAGTACTTTTGACTTCACTGACTGACATGGACATGAAGTCTGCCCTGACTCAGAATTTCAGCATTGAGTAGAATTTTCGTGAACCATCAACACTGACCAGCAAGTTCGATACTTCTTAGGATTTGCGCGCTTTTGTCTCCAGAACTCCTCGTCTGTTTCGGCAACATTGGTTCGAACACTATGCGTATAGTCATCAAGCCATTTAAATGCCAACATGAGTGCGAGGCAAAATGCTCTGAAAAGAACTTGAGCACGGTGAAGAGCGGAATATCCGCGAAGATGAAGGTGATCCGAAAATAGCTTTCTCATGTAGAATAGAGCGAGAAAGAGGGTAGAGGTAGATGGGTTGATACACGAGCTCAAAAGAGATTTAATCTCTGCCCCAAGTTCTTTCAACACACACGTCCCAGATTCTGAAAGGAGATGTAAGATACGATTTAATATCGGAGATACAGATCACTTAACCTGTTTGCTCGTCCAAAAACGTGTCACACAGAACATCAGCTAACCACAGCGCTAGGGCTTTAATTTCCGGTTGTGAGTGGTGAGCAGGTCTAGGAGCTTCCACTCGCTTAGCCTGGTCCTTCCGCCATTCAGCTCTGCATCGACGAGCTTCCCTTTCTAACTCGGCGTTGTTCAGGTGTGTATCAAGAGAGATCCAAACGCCTTTCGAGGACTCGCCCAGGCGTTTACCGGCTATGATAGTGGTAGTACCAGCGAGGCGGGCAGAGGTGCGACGGCTTTGACGGGCACGTTCGTGTTGAGTGGGATAAGGAGATTTCCTGTAGGACTTACTGATCCTACGCGTGTGATCTTTGCGTTCATAACCACTGAGGTCGAGAACCCTACAGTCTCTGTAAGACGTTACGGGAGAAGGAGGAGTCTGTGATACGGCGGAAGGTGTGTCGACTTCGGGAAATGTTTGTATAGGCTCAGGATTGAGGAGAGAAAATATGGATATTTTTGTTCGAGGTTCTATATGATGCTGAGAGTGGTAACCCGACAAGGGAATGCTAGAGTATGAAATCTCAAGGCAAGACATTTGCAGTTAGTAGGCAAGGGCAAGCCAGTGAGGGAGCGCTTTATAAAGTAGGGCTCATGATTTAGACGAAACCACAGCTTGGGCCATTGTGGCCATGTATTAGGCCACGAAGCGAATCGTCACAGAACAGCCAGTTTAAGACGGGTCTTAGCGCATCATACTGATTATAGAAAGAAAGCAAGATGGACAACGAGGCATAAAAGAGACCATTGTTCTGTGGCTTAAAGACGCGTGGTTCCAGGGTCAAATGGAAATTATGTAAAGAATCACATACATACATACAATTCAATGTAGTCAAATCACTTGGGTGACTAATGCACGGACCTCTCTACTTGCGGTAGAACTGGAAGATACGAATTGAACCAATGAGAAGAACAGGGTAGACATCGAATACGCACGTTACGACGGAAATTGAACCAAAGTGATAAACAGCCTCGATCGAAGGAGCTACGAAATCCACTGTGAAAGGAGTTAATTAAGAGTATGGTAGATGCAAGATGTGAAGAGCGCACCGTTTATGAGAGAACTCCCATTCACGGTTGACAATACGAAATGCAATATCCTCGTAAGGAGGACCTGCGCTGAAAAGCAGTAGGACTGTTTCATCGTTACCAGGTTCTTTGACAATTTTATAGGTGGGTGCCTTGGATTTGTCGATGAGGTCGGGATAGAAAACGTTGAACTACAGGAAGGTGAATCCTGGTGAATTCCCGAAAGATACCATGAATTATCAACACATACTTTATATCCTTGTACAACTTTTGGGGGAGGATTGTCCGTACTGTTACGACCAATGTCAATCCTTCACATGCATTGCAGAAGGCAGAGGAGAGGAACCCACTCGTAATGCGTCTGATTATATTTGTTCCATTCATACCCAGTATGAACACGGTTGAAATAACGCGGCTTTCGTGGCCTGTATTTGTCTTCCCAGTTGTATGAGGTTGGATTGGCAATATTTTCTTCCATATTGAACAATTCTTCTTCCTCATCAAGCTCTCGCTCAGCTTCGGCTCGGTAAAGAGCCTCAGATGCCATATCCGCACCACTGGCAATCGCTTCTTCGTCCTGCGTTTCCGGTTCGGGTTGGGTAAGTTTGGGAACAAAGCGAGACGCGGCTACTGTCCTGCGCAGCTTCATCTGGATAGAGGGTCAGGAAGAAGATTAACTAACTTGCCGTTTTTTATAGACTCACAAGGGCACGCCGGTCTTCATCTACAGTGAAGATATCAATTTGCCGCTCTTCAGTAGGTAGCTTGGTGATATCGATCAAAGTGGGGCTCATAGAACGATCATAGGGCTCGATCAAAGCCGTCTCGGGTTCCAATGTGACCGTGGGTTCTGGGATGGGAACAGGACCGGATGAAGCAGTTTTGGCGACCCCTGCCAGTAATTCTTCTTGGGCTAGCAGAGCTTCGTCTCTTTGACGTTTGCGTAATTGTTCAAGGCGATTACGCACTACTACCTCGTGCAAACTCTTCAGATTGGCCTTTGATAAATGGGGGGCCTCGCATCAAAGATACAAGCGAATGGAAGATAAAATACAAACCTTGGCTTTCCATACCAATATTTTTTTGAGTAAAGCTTCCCAATAATCTGTATCGACCGGCTCTCCACTAGTAAGTTTATTCTGTATCTGACGCTGGAGCGAGGCAAGCTCATTGTAAGTTTTTCCTGAAAGTAGAGCTGCGATGTCGTTCTCAACCACTTTGGCAGCTTCAATACCCATTCGTTGGCCTGATTTGATACTGTCCAGTCGATCCTTGCATACGACCATCATGTTCTATCAAGAGGGATTAGGTAGAATCCAAGAACGACCCGTCTTATACATACCGTCCAAAAATTGATATTAGTATCGTTTTGTTCCAAAGTCATATATCGTTCAATATCATCGTGAAGTTCTTCGACTTGTTCGTTGTTCAGGTTCTGTAATCAATGCATTAATTGGTTTCTCGTCGAATTCATGTGTCACCTACATCCAGAATGTTGTAAGGCTCATCCAAATCAATTTCAAGGCCTGCATCCTCTTCTTCGTCCTCGCTATCATCATCCAGAGTGACATACTTGAGATTCAGAGCCAAGAAATCCACAGCTTTTGCTCTCTTCTCTTTGATCCTGATTGCAGCTCGCGATCGCTCCTGCTCTAATTGGAAGTCGCCCTCCTTGGACAGCCAGTCCGACATTTGGGCAGATTCCTGCAAACGCTGCATTCTCATCTCCTCTTCCTCTCGTAGTCTCTGTTCCACCTCTCGTTCGGCACGACGCTTGTTTAACCGTTCCAGTTCCTCTTTCGCTTCCTGTTTCCGGATAGCGTCTTTCCGCTGAGCCTCGGCAAGAGAGAGACCCTGCTTGCGTTCCTTTTCATTCTTCTTGTGCCAGCGAAATTGTTGGCCAAGGTTGACATCGTGAAATGGATTGTCGGTTGCGCTGTAAACACTAAGTTCGGCGATTTGGCGAGCTTCTTCCTCCTCTTTTATACGTTTCTTTTCTGCTTTCCTAGCTTTACGCTCCTCCGACTTGTCGCGCTTCCGCCTAAAATATAAAGTGTACATTGAGATGTGAAGGTAACATGGATAATAAGTAAAGATACCTTTTCTTATCTCGGTCTCGACTAAAGCTTCTATCCCTCTCATTATGTTTGCTTGAGTCCTTGTCTCTCCTTGAAGATGTGTAGTCCTTCTTAACCTCATCTCGGTCACGGCTTCTGCTGCGGTAACGTTTACGGTCTTCTTCTCGATATTCTGTTCTCGACTCCCTGTCTCGGTCAGTCCCCTCCCTGACGCGATCGCGATTGGACCTTCTATGAGGCGATATAGAGTGAGAAGAGTGCCTTCCCATAGCGAACGGTGAGCGTTCAGAAGAAAGTTCTTATTCTCGGGCCGCACCTGACGTTTGATTTTCTCATGTGTCACTGTCGAATTCCACTACGAGCCCTACGAGCGAACAGTTTTCCTGAATCCTAGAGCTGGTCTCCGTTTTTACCAGCGGTCATGACCTGGCGAAGCTTTCCCCGAACATGGTACATGGTGCGCCCTTCGACACGTAATGTACGAACTCAACCAAGTTACAATGGTCCCGTTGGCCACGATCCGGCCACCAAAGTCCCTTCCTTCAAATTGGCGACACCTCGCCAGGTAAAACCGAAACTTGTTGTTCTGCGCCTGGATTGCTCAATCACTACCGTCATAGTTAGTTGAGTATCTGAACCACTACATCGTAGGTCAGGAACATGCTAAGAAGGTTTTGTCGGTCGCGTATGTCTGTTTCGTGGTCATCATATCCGGTAACCAAATTTCAATCTGAATCTCAGGGTTTACAATCACTACAGTCGTGTTTTTGCAAATGAAGCCATGTTGCAACAGCAACGTTCTCAATCTGAGCTGGGACAGACGCCAGACGATTGTGCGTAGATTGTTTCAATTTTCAAGTAAACCGTGATTGATCTGAGCAAGTCTCAGCAAATACAGGGGTTCAATCTGCTAAAATTCGACCTTTACGATATCAACAACCATTATCTTCCCCATTACTTCCCTCGGCCTTCCCTCTATTCGAGAAATCCAATGTACTAGTGATGTATGTTCCAAACCACCTGTATAATCGTTAACTCAACGTCATTCAACAGCGGTCCGACTGGTTCTGGTATAAATATCCAATCTATTTTCAAGTTGTGCACGACTCAGATCATCACAGGGAAGACCCTACTAGCCAAGACTTTAGCTAGGGTGCTAGACGTTCCATTTGCTGTTAGCGACGCAACGTCCTTCACTCAGGTGCATATTTTGCCTCGTCCTTGGCTATTTAACTTTGACAACTTTACAGGCAGGATGTGGGTATCCATTCATCGAAATTTATCTGTACCTTCATTGAAATATTCTGCAAGATGTTGGAGAGGATGTGGAAATGGCCATACAGCGATTGGTATGCCAATTGGTATGCATAGGACAGAGCAAGCACTAACTCAGCTTTTAGCTGCAAGATGCTCAATGGGATCCTTACCGGGCCAGGTCCGTTTCTCTATGTACAGTTACTACCAGGCAGTCTGACTGACAGAACTATAAAGCACGGGCATTGTATATATCGACGAAATCGATAAGATTGCTCGTAAATCTGGATCCGGAATTGAAAGTTCGCGAGACGTTTCGGGAGAAGGTGTTCAACAAGCCTTACTTCGTATGTTGGAAGGCACAATTGTGTCCGTTCAAGCCAAAGGAAGCCAATCCGAACCTCCCTCACTTCCAGGTGGAGAAGGCCACTCTCGAAGTGGACATCGTGCTCCCAATGTTGCTGCCGCTCGTTAGTCCGACTTCACTCTTTTTAAATGTGCGATGCTCGGTTCATGTCGCAAATCTTTAGCCAAACCGGATGTGTATTACATCGACACGTCCAATGTTTTATTCATCGTCAGCGGGGCGTTCGTAGGATTGGATAGTATTATTCGGCAACGCTTGTCTAAGGGAGTACGTCAATCAATCTCAGTTTTCAAGCTATGATGCTCATTTTTAGAGATAGCATTCAGCAATAGGGTTCTCTACCAAGTCGTCGGGTCTTAATCGTAGTCCTTTGTTTTTTACGCCAAACCAAAAGACATCGGATCATGTTCTGGAAAGCGTTGATCCTGCGGGTAAGTGACCTCCTTGTCAAAGCCTTCGACGCACAGATCTCTCACTATTGTTTCGTGTGTGTTAGATTTAGTCAAGTATGGGTGAGTGGGTGCATACCATGCTTATACCTCTCTTGATCAAATATTTCAGATTCATACCGGAGTTTATCTCTCGTCTGCCTTCAATCACAACTCTCGCACCACTCACGATACCCGATTTATTAAAAATATTGACTGGTGTCAAAGGATCTCTCTTATCACAGTATAAAGCATTGTTTCAATACTCCAATGTGGAAATCCGGTTTACTAGTGCCGCTAATGATGAGATATGTAGACAAGCATATGAACGAGGGGGAGGGGCACGAGGGCTGAGAGGAATTATGGTCAGCATTCAGTTTATTCTGACCAAATATTCTTACACCTATCTTTGCTGCAGGAAGCACTACTACTAGAATCTATGTACGAGGTCCCGTAAGTTTTCTGTTCAGATTTCTGTTCCCCATATACTTACATTTTTGCCACAGGGGATCAGTGAGTATGCAATATTGATGATCCATTATATCTCTTGACGAGCTTTCAGGACGTCCAGGGTGTCCTGATCACAGAACGGGTTGTTAGAGGTGAAGCACCTGCGCAATACTGGCGCGAAAACGATGGAAGTCCTACAACATTCTGGGAAGCGTGGGCTTCAGAAGAAACCGCATATGAAAAGCGCAAGTTGTAAGGTACGCGAACTGCCTACGAACACGAACTGTAGTGTGTTCCAGGATTACTGTAGAACATTTACCTGAAATACTGGACTGTTATATTAGAGAATATGCGAGAGGTGGATTTCCATGAGACGAGTTTAATAACGGGAAATACAGGATCCAGAATCCAAATGGTCTACTTCTCTTCTTCCTTCTTTTCGTCTTTGGTTTCGTCTTTCTTTTCTTCTTCATCAACCTTCTCCTTCTCCGCTTCATCCTTCTTCTCTTCGACAAGAGATGCTTCTGCAGGGGCACCACCACTTAGAGCAACATTCGTCTTCTGAGCAGCTTCGAACTCTTTCTTAAATTCATGAGCATCTAAAATTCTGTAAGATGATGAAGATAAGATGAAGAACCAGGCCGACTAACTTTCCGAGTTAGCAAATCGGATAGCAAGCGTCTCCGACGTCGGTGGGGTTTCAGAGTAATCAGCAGCAACCTTCCAAACCCAGGATCGATCGGATCCAATGTTGGGTTGCAGACGCATGTCGGCAGAAACTACGTTAATCGATGGAAATGACAACCTTCTTCGATACAAGAAAAAAAAAGGCACGCACTGGAGTGATTTGCGCAGACCTTCAAAGTTTTGTCGCGTCTCATTACAAGTCGAACCTTCTTTGTCTCTTTGTGCGCTAGAAGACGAACATCTCCAGTACCTCTTTCTTTCCACTCGGACGAAGCAGCGTCGAATCGGAACAATTTAGCACGCCTGATCGTGGAGAGATTTGAGTCGATGGAAGTGATCGGGTAGGAATTAGACATACATCTTGAAGAGAACTTGTTCATCCTCTTCGTGGGTTTTGGTGTCTATCTGCTCGGTAAGCTTGATGACGGGTTCGAAGTGGACATCGGCCTCTTCTTCCTGCTGAAATTAAGTACATTATCAAGATAAAAATGATATGAAGACCGATAGAAGTTGAACCATTTTAAAGAAGAAAGAGACTTACTCTTGGGGCGAGTGGTTCAGTGTTTTCCATGATGAGCGTGAGAGACAGAGCAAAGAGAAAAACGACCTAAAATTGAGATGCGAAAGGATGCGAAGAACTTACTTGGCTCACGCGTCACGTAACGGCAATAGCCGGGTGGCTATGTAGAACCGAATGCATTGCCATTTCAGAATCGAAGTACTTCAAACCTCGATGCCACCTTCCTTTTTACAGAGACTAATTGCAGGCTGGCTGGCGCTATTGCTTGTTTTCCAGTATGCCGCGTATGGGCATATGATAGATGTCCCTGCTGGAAAGAAGGAATGTTTCTTCGAAGATTTACATAAACAAGACAAGGCAAGTTCTACTGTGGTTCGTCACCAGCCTGCTTCTGAACAACTACCAGATGACTGTAACGTATCAAGTGGGGGGAGGAGGTCATCTGGACATTGACTTTTGGGTGAGTGTACATTCCTTAAGGATGTACTGGTATTAACGCCTGAGCACGCGATAGCTGGCAGATCCAGAGGGAAGACTGCTCGGAAAGCAGGTAAAGCAATCGACTGGAACTCTTTCCATTACCGCAGAGAAGAATGGTCGATTTGAGTATTGCTTTTCCAATCAAATGAGTGCTATTGCCGACAAAATCGTCAGGTACGTCCAATCAACGCTATACTTCCAAACATAAGCCAAATGTCGTTCCCCGCAGCTTCAACGTTCACGGTATAATTTATGTTGGTGAAGATGGTGCGAATCTCGTGCAGCGCTCGCATATATATTGTTTACGGAAAACGTAGATGTTGTCGCGCCTATCGAACGCGAAATTCGACTTCTTGCGCACGGCCTCGCGGCTGTGAAAGATGAACAAGAATATATCGTTGTTCGCGAGAAGACACATAGGAATACCGCCGAATCTACTAACGATCGGGTGAAATGGTGGTCTGTCCTACAAGCCGTAGTTCTATTTGCTGTCGTCGGTTGGCAAGTTTATTATCTGAAGGTGACTAGTAACTTCGTTATTCGTAAGTATACTCTCAAACTCTTTAATCTTACAGTCCTTCTTCGAAGTCAAACGTGTCATATGATTATACAAGTTGTTCTCATTGCTCAATGTAGCTTTATTCTCGATGAACCTCCAGTGACTGCAGTTCATCTAGCTTGGTGACCAAGCCCTCTAAGAGAATAATCAAAAAATTTGATTAAAGTTCGCCTGCGGGGCGGAACCTCGATAGAGGGCTTGGAAGATCTGAGTTTAAATTGGCAGGAACTGCGTTATCATTTTTAGAATGTTCTGGACTGCTTATTAATAGCCTTTTTTGGTAACTGACTTTCGGAGATAATCCATTTGAGGAAAAAGGCTACGAGATAATTGATCCTCAGTCAGTGGAATGAGTTGGAATGCAATTTGAACATTGAAATACTTCAGGAATACTTGTAGGAGCTTGTAGGCCAAGAGTACATGCCTGAATATGTAGATACAATGTAGGGTAGGCAAACAGAGAGAAAAAACCTTCACTATCCTTAGTAAGTGATACCTTCTCATCCAATTAATTCTCCAGGATGTTGGTGCTCATAGGCTTTATTATAGTAGAGATTATCAAACAGTGATAGTAACATAGATATAAAATACTGAAGTCATGAGGTATAGAGCTCTGTAGAGTCGGAGACATCTTGCAATTTCTCGCAAATCATGACTTTCAGTAAATGAATAGGTTCGTGGCCAATTCCCCAATTAGAATATCTCCAAAAGTCAATTACCAAAAAAGGCTATTAATCAGCATTCCAGAACGTTCTAAAAATGATAACGCAGTTCCTGCCAATTTAAACTCAGATATTCCGGTCCCTCTATCGAGGTTTCGCCCTCATAGAGGGGCGGTTTCCGGTCTACAGTTCATCATGTCTTCTGCCTTACTAAGGTCGTTGTTTACTTTCCTCCTGATTTCAGACATGGATAAGACCATTTGCGGATTATGAGGCTACGTGAGTTGGCGTGCGGCTAGCATAAGTGTCAGATAAGACAAGGGAACATCAGTGGCGAGGAGCAATCTTGGAATCGCGGTGCACGAGAATATTATCTCTTGCTTGTTTGCTGCAAGCATCTAGGTGCGCAGCAAGCATTCCCTTCACTCATGTTCTTTGCATGTCCGAGAAATTTGGACCCCACCCACCGTCCCTTTTCCCCATGCTTATCAGCTCACGATTGGGGTTGGGGTTGGGGTGTTCGTTGATTATTCCCTCGTTTGACCCGTTCCCCTTGCGTACCAGAGCCAGCGCGCAGTCCACTGGTTTGTTCAGGGCCCGCCTCGTAGAATTGGCTCCAAAGGTAAGTATATGTATGCTGATCAGAATCTATCACAGTATGTATTAGACCAGAAACTGTCCCTCTATGAGGGCAATAGCGAGGTTTTGTCTCCTAGTGGGCTTGGTCTCCAAGCTAAGTATGTATAAGTGAGATCGCCTCTTGTGCATCTGACGAGGTAAAGCGTCCTTGCTTTAACGGCGACACGAATTATCTGCTGCATGATGAATGAGCACGATTCCCATAGCATTGTTTGAATTTTGAGAAGAAATCAAACATACATTTAGTTTCTTGTCCATGTACTTCTATGGTCGTGAAATAAGACCGGGTATATACGATTCAATCGCGAATGATGAGGACGTGCCATACGAAGATTTACATGGAAATAATGTTTAAAATGTCAATGACGAAACAGAATAATGTACAAGGACGGCTGAGAAGGATAGCGTAAATCAACGAAAGTCATGGAGGTCATACATAGAGTAGACAAAAATGGAACGACATCACACATAAATACTCAACTTTATCTCCAAGTCGGCTTCAACCTGGACATGCTGATATCCGCACTGGTGTCTGCTAGCGGTAGATTGGGCAAGGATGGCTTCAATCTGAAGGACGACACACCAGAGTTGCGGGATATCGAAAGTCGCTTTGGCCTTTTCCCCGGGCTTGCAAGAATGATTCTCCTCGGCTTGTTGCTCTCTCCGCCAGGAGGAGATAGTTGCGGGATCAAACTCGACCGTCTTCTTGACTTCTCGCTTCTCACTCCAAGATTAGACCGTCTCCTGCTCTTCATCATCGCCGACCTCGGAGTGGCGGGCATTCGTTTGCTTGGGCTACCGTGGTAAGCTTTCGAGCTACTTTCGTTCATATTAAATTCATTGTCTAGTGAATTCAAACTGCGATCTCCAAGAGGCTGCGATGTACGTCTCGGAGACCCGTTCTGAGTGTTCTCATCATCCTCTGCTAGACTGCCTAATGCAGGTGTCCTAAGCTTGGACCTGAGGAAACTAGGGTCCAAGCGGTTCGGCCGTGGCCGCTTTCCCAATGAGCCATATAAACGGGGCACTGCTGAACTTGAAGACATCGAGTCGCGGCTGGATGCAGGTAGCGACATGGAGAGATTGACGCTGACGTTTTCATCGGTTTTTTCATTGTCATCCTCCCATTCACTTTCTGAACCTCCGCCCAGAGATGAGCTGCGATGAGGGGATGCTTTAAAGCTCGAAGTGGAGGAAGTACTAGACTGGTTATCGACCAAAGGACTGGCCGGTATAACGGTAAGTGCGATTGCCGGGACAGTCTTCAAACCACTGTCATCGAGATCTCCTTGGCCGGTCTCGTCCCTCCAATGTACATTTTTTGAAGTCTTCAGTCCCCGTCGTTCCTTGTCTGACGTCCGCCTGTAAGGTTGTGCTGCCAAACTGGAACGCAGAGACCTTCGAGGAGTTTTATGCCGTCCAGGAGATGATAATGAAAATGATGAGGAAGCCCCATGCGTAGATGATCGTCGCGATCCAGCTTTCGTGGTTGTTTGCATCGCTGCTGGACCTGAGCTAATCCTACGAGTGAACGACATGCCATAACCTCTGAAATTGTCCGAGGAATTGCTATAGTTCTCTGTGGAGTGTCCGATGAGTTTTTGGAAAGCATCGTCGTTCTTCTCTTTCAATTTGAGGAGCATTGCAGAAACATTTTGGGTAGCGCCATGTACATCACCATCATCCCCAGGCGTTTGCAGCAAACGAGAAGACTCTCCAACCATCGCATTGCATCTCCCTAGCATGCCAATGAGGCCAACCATGACCTGCGCAACCTCGTCGACAGCGTTTGCTAACACGTTGCGTTCTTCCTCTGCTTTCAGCTTGTCCATCTCCGCCTTCCTGCACGCTGCGTCGAGCTTTACATTCTCTATACTAACCTCGTCCAACTTGTCAGACCTCCTCTCCGATACGGCGCGCATGGTGGCATCGAACATCGCGTTGGCGTTTGATGAACGGTGGATTCGTGTATTCAGAACGGAGTCTGTGCGAAGTGCTTGTTCTTCTGGACCGGCTAGCGCTTCGAGGAATGAACGCTCTGCTTCTAAATCTGCAGATAGAGGAGAGGGGCTCGATGACTCTAGGATAGATATTTTTGCCAGACGAGAGCGAATGGCTCCGAGCTTTGCTTTAGCGACAGAAAGTCTTCCAGAGCAAGCAGCCCCATCTACTATAGAAGCCTTCGTTTGTTCGACTTTGACCTTCAAATCGTTCTTGGCTCGTTCAACTTCTGCGGATGCCTCTAGCCTCTTTCTCTTCACTACTTCGTTCTCCGTACTATTCTTCCCCGCTAGTTTGGCCTTCAACTCGGCGACTTCCGCGTTAAGTCGGTTGATGGCTTCGACATAGCGCCCGACGTGCCTATCAACGTTGACGACATTTCGTGTGACGACCTTTGTCTTGATTTTCGTAGCTCGTTCGGCGTATATAAGAGTATTGTGTGTATCGTCGAAATGATTGGAAGTGGGAGCCACGCAGACAATCATAACAGTCTTACAGTTTCCTCCAAGGGCAAATTTGAGTAATCGTGTGAGCTTGCTGTTTCGGTAAGGAACGTGTCGGATAGCTCCTCCGCTTTCACAAAGAGCATTGATGCAATTCCCCAAGGCGAGAAGAGATTTGTTGATATTGGCACCTTCAACCATACGCTGGCCCATGTTTGTCGTAGCAGCGGCGCGTTCACTGCCCGCGAGATCGATGATGGAAAGTGTGCCCATGGTCTTCTGTTCGGATAACGAAGCGGTTCGAGGGGACTGCGTGACATGAACCTGCAGAACGGCGTGCGAACGGGAGCTGGTTTCGTTGGCATGAGTAGGGCTCTGTGTTCGCCGCAGATTGCCTTGGAGGACGATCTCTTTGACCTCTTCAGCAGATTTCGGGGAGAGCTCAACAAGACCCGCCACCTTTACAACTTTGTCTTCGCGTATAGTGAGACCACCTCGTGGTTTGGATGTGCTCGGATCAGCGAGAAGGTCGTGAATCTCTTCGTTGTAAATTTCTAGAAAGGTGACAACAACTTCTGCAATGTAGTCATCCTTCCGGTCTTCGATGCGTTGAAAGAGGTCGGCCATAGCCAAGTATATAATCCCAGGGTCAGTGTCTGTGCCGCTGATGGTATGAGTTTTACCACACCCGGTGGCCTAGCAAGGTGATTAGTCTTCTCTATACACTCTGTATGAAGTGCTGCACACACCCCATAAGCAAATACGGTTGCGTTGAAGCCATCCAAGACTCCCTGTAGTAGCGGCTGAGCCGTTGCCGCATATATATCCTGTTGATTAGATTCGTGGTTGAAGACCTTGTCGAACATGAACCGCCTATCCTTGTATCGTTTCGTGCCTGGTGGCATGAAGCCCCGCTCCATAAACGCTTTTGCTTTATCTTTCTCGTCCGGGTCGAACGTCAGGATACGGTCGTCAATAATTTGCACTACATCTCTGAGAGGTGCAGTGTTAGCAACGGATCGATTGGGGGTACCAGTAGAAAGGGCGCCGTCTCCCCTAAAACTGCTATCATAGCATGGATCCGGAAGTCGGACTGCTTCCCAGGTTGTGGGTGGCCGAACTCGCACTGGATTTCATACGTAGTATCAGTTCTCACTGTTCAGCTACAGTCTAGTGAAACGACAGGACTCGCCGGCAACAGTTATCGAGCCAGCGGCTACCATAATCAATAAAGTTCTGCCCCGATTTTCAGTCGCCGAAGTATTCGTGCAATTTGGACGTTATCGTAAACCAAGGATTTGTCGTGAAGTGGTTCAAGTTACAAGTTACAACCTGTTACAACGTGATCAAAGACACGCGTTTGAAAAGCACATGATCGCGCGACTGTGAGGCGCTCAAAATTAGACGCTCGAGTTCATGGACCTCTCCATTACACATCCCGCCGACTTTCATGTACACCTCCGCCAAGGAGCTCTATCTGAGCTCGTTACTCCCCATGTGCGTAAAGGGGGCTTTTGCACGGCGTATGTCATGGTAAAAATTTCATGCACTCCTTCAATCGTACATGATCTCAAAAATTTTAGCCAAACCTCAAACCTCCGATCACAACCACAGATCAAGCCTTGGTCTATAAGGCTACTCTGGAAGCAATCGAGCCCAATGTCCAATTCCTCATGACTCTTTATCTTTCTCCAGAACTTACTCCTGATGAGATCCGCAAAGCAAAGAATGCAGGAATAGTTGGGGTGAAATCCTACCCTCGTGGCGTGACAACTAATTCAGATGGAGGTATCGAATCGTATGAAACCTACTATCCAGTCTTTGAAGTCATGCAAGAGGTGGATCTAGTGTTGAACCTTCACGGGGAGATTCCATCAAATTCTGTTCATGCAAGCTTATTCTCTGTCTTCTTATTTCACCGTTGATGTTATCTTAGAACATCCACATCTTGAACGCAGAACCCTCATTTCTTCCACATCTACATAAGATACACTCGACGTTTCCTCGACTCCGAATTGTCCTCGAACACGCTACCACTCGAGCTGCGATTGAGGCCGTAAAAGCATGTGGGGACACAGTCGCATGTACGATTACCGTGCACCACCTAGAGTTGACGGTAGACGATTGGGCTGGACAATCGTGGAACTTCTGTAAGCCTGTGGCGAAGTATCCCGATGATCGTCAAGCTCTTCGTGACATCGTTAAAGAAGGTTTCTACCGACATGGGCTTTTCCATAAGATCCTTATTCACTGATTGTGCAAATACAGGCCATCCAAGATTCTTCCTAGGGTCAGACTCCGCACCTCATCCCCCGCGCAACAAATCTACCAGTACACCTTCGTGTGGCTGTGCCGCTGGCATTTATACATCCCCGATTTTGCTTCCTCTGACAGCTCACATCTTGGAATCATTTGGGGCTCTCGACAGACTTGAAGGATTTGTTAGCACGTTCGGCCGCGATTTCTATAAGGTACCAGCCAATGCGAGTAAAGTCGTGTTGAAACGAGGAGTCAATGGGGCAACTTTCTTAATCCCCGAGGGAGGCTACACACTGAAGGACGAGAGTGTCGTTCCATTCTGGGCAGGAAAGCAAATCAATTGGACGATATCCAAGTGAAAATATGTTTTCATAACTACTATTGGAAAATCTAAAGCTTGTATACTTGACTTGATGTTGCGCCCAGCTTTGCTAAAACACCACCTACGGGTCCTTGAGAGAAATTTCTACCATAAGGACCCGATATTGTAGCGACCATTCTGTATAAACGGAAGTTGAAGTACCGCGCTGAAAGGTTGGTTGAAAACACGTACGGTTCCGGTCCGCACACTAAAAACAGCGTTTTCCGCACGTCAACTTTAGCCTCGATAGGCCTTGAATAGGGCCATCTTAGCCATTTTGAAGATGTGGTTTGATCCTTCAGACTCGATAAGAGAGCTGCTTCGTTGATACGTCCTACGTTCAATTGCATTTTTTGTTTCTCCTCCGAGTCCAATGTATCCACGAAAACGCGGAATTTGAATCTTTCTGGATTCTCAGATGCAAAGGAAGACAAGCGTTGTAGTATTTTGGAAGGCGGAAGCTCAGACGGAGAGCGTGAGGAGTGAAGGAGGGTGAATCGTGTCCTTGATGAGACTCCACGCGATATTATTTCATGAAAGAGTTGAAAGAATGGAGCTATTCCGGATCCCCCAGAGATCTATACAATATATGAATATAGGAATACTGTAGATTCGATTACCGCACCATTACAACCTCGTCCCATACATTATCGTCCTTCCAAAGCCATGTCTGCAGTGGCGCTCTGATTTCAATCTCATCACCGACTTTCTTGGAGTGCAGCCAACGACCAACTTCGCCATGCTCATATTTCTTGATCCAGAAGCTCATGCGGCCTTCAGCGTCCACTCCTTCCAGAGGGGTATAGGGCCGCTCAACCTGAATGTCATCATCCTTAATGAATACGGACCATATCGAAGGAAAGCGTTGTTCATCTGGACCCGGAAGGAGTTTTGTTGGAACACTCAGGGTTATAAGACGTGCGTAAGGACCACAAGGTTCACTAGAAGAAATTGTGCAGGGTGTGAAATGGGATGGCGATAGCTTTCCGTGCTTGATGGTTGGTGCGCCGCGGGAGGCATCGGGAAAGAAAAGATAGAACGATGTCAAAGCCCCAAAGCTCAGGAGGGAGCCAATAACCAATTGTCTGACGCCTTTACGACTTGAGGTGTTTGGAATGGTGGAATACCATTTTCTGAAATTGGACTGTGATGGACGAAGTCGGATTGATGCTGGTCGCATCATAATAGAGGTGAAGGTCAAAGCTGTACACGTGTTGTATGCAGTATGAAATGCCAATCAGTAAGTTCTTACTCATCTATGTCATATGCACGAGCACAACAGATAACTAATCGGATTAAAGAATTAACGTACCCCTTTGGGGACATACACCTTGCTTGCATTCCTTCTCACATGCCAGTGCTGGACAATGTTGAATTCAGATTGCGTTGTGATATCAAACTCTCATTATCAATGCTTTCTATTCAAGTTCATGGTGCTGATTGACATAAATTCAGCCAGGCTCTATGTCAAGAATCAAAACTCATTGTACTCCTGCTGAAACCAAAACCTGTATCATTGTTCATGAACATGGCCACTTTATTGTTAAACTGACACACATCCAACCTCTTCCACCTTAGGTACCCTACTCTGGTATCAATTTTCAAGTGTGACTGCCGCTGATATGGTTGGATAACTTTTGGTAGGTTCTTTATGCAGGTATACAATTACTATGGATAGGATAGGATAGAATATGAATTATACTGGCGAGGTCCGATTCCCGAACAACCCGTTTACCATATACTGTACAATATTACATAATGTTGTACAATATTGGAACACACATATCTAATACAGGGGGGCGATTATGATCATTCATGTCCTGGTTATTGAGGGGAAAAGCGGAAAAAACCCCTCCCATGGTATCATAAATTACACGGTCTTCCCTGCCTCAATATGCATGCAGTGTGTCACTCCAGCTGATATATTTCAGCCTCATTGACCTGCAAGACACCCCCAGCCCCTTCTAAAAATCCTCCCCAATACCCCGGAGCTTCAATCCTTCCCGCTCACTCGGTGAGTTTTTATAACCAGCACTCCACTCCCGTGTAAATGCATCCCTATCATGATATGACTGGAATGTCATGACCAAGACCCCAAACTGGTAGTCATCTCTCCTCACATCCCTGGGAATGACACTCCTTGGGACAGATTTTGCAATGAGCACAATCTGATCACCCACGCCAGCTGTGGCATATTGCCCTCGAAACTCCCCAATAGCTAACTTCAGCTCCTGCTTATTCCTTGCTGGGGCAGTTGGTGCAAATGCAGGTGGTTGGGCGAGATGTGAAAGTGGCGCCCTGTATCCTTGATCATGCTGATAATTCCTGCAAGTGTGAGAATCAATCTGTCGATAGTCCTTGTGACCACTTCCTCAGTTGTCAATGCTCCATTCATTACCCCTGCTGCCCATATTGTGTACTGACTCTGCACTGTTCCCATGTGGGAGCTTCCCACTATGGCCTTCATACACCATTTCGTCCTCCCCCAACCTCTTCCTCTGTGCCCCGTAACCCATGACTTCTCTCGCCCTTTCCAACATCCTCTCTACCTGTGCCTCCTCTTCTTGCCTCTTTTCTTGTGCCACCCTTTCGATTACCTGCCTCATGTTCCCCAGATTCCTGGATGTTCCCTTGTTTACTTCCTGTACCTATTTAAGTAGTACTGCAATATCCCCAAGCCCCAGCTTGGTATATTTTGAACACACACCCTTTTGCATGGGTCCAGTCCCTGTCCCTTTGTACCTGCTAACTATATGGATTTCTCTTACTCTCTGTTTTCTTATCTCTGTTTCTCTACTTCTATTTTCATCTCTACGGTTGTCTAAACAATCCAATACATGCTTTTACTTCACATCTAAGCAATCCAAGTGAGTCTTCAAGCTCCCCAACGTATATTGTTTTGGTGAGCCAACCTCCCCCAAACCTCCTCAAGCTCAGGGACCTTGATCTAGGTAACGTTGAACTATGTACCGCTTCTCTGTTACTCCCTCCAATGCTTGAGGACATCCACCTCTACCTCCACTTCCCGGGCTTACACTCCATCAGGAGCTCTCACGTTCGGAACTCACTTCAGCTACGATCTATAATGATCCTGTGCTGTCGATCCTATCTACTACAACTCGTACTACGTAACAGTCCGACACTCCCTAGCTCCTAGTAACCTTTAGCCCCCGTTGACGTCCTAGGGACCTCCCAGGACCTCCTAGGAACCTCTTCAAAGGTCAACCCTTTCAATCCAAACTACTCTTATGTCATGCCTTGCCTGATTTTGCTTCATTACCTATCATATTCCTCCTTACTACCTTCCTATATCTCCCCACTGTATACCCAGAGCTCCCCTTGTCCGCTTTTACCATTATGTAATATGCCACATGGCTGTCACATGTATAGTATATAGGCTGGGGACTCCCCTCGGAGCTCCCCAGCGTGTTATTGTCAAATCTTATCTGGAAACTCTTCCAACCTGGCTTGGTCCCTGTTAGTACAGTCTACTTGTACTTGCTAACAGGGCCTGACACGTCTCACCTGTCATACATTTCCTCTTTATCTGTTTCCCTCAACTCTGTTTCTCTTCTCTGTCTCACCTCTCTGAACACCTCTCTCAACTTCCTGAGCCTCTCCTACGACTTACAGTCTATGTCGAGGCTCCACACCCCCAACTACCTCCATCCTCACCAACTACACCTCCTTCCCCCACTCCAGGACCTTTGGCTAGGTCCACCCAAGCTCCGCAACCACCACTGGTCAGGCTCCCTACACCAGTAGCGGCACTTATCCCACCTCCCCTTGTACGGCCTAGGCAGCTGTCCTGCTTGCTTAGGCCCAGTCCAGATAGGACGAGAGCAGGTCTTTTGTGCCAGGCCTCACATCTTAGGTCATTCCTGTTCTCAGTTGCAGTTCCCATAGCTCCCTTTGAGCTCCAGCTTGCTCTTAGCATGCTACAACATAAATCCCTTATACCAAAACCTACCCTAAAATCAATTCTGACCCAGGTCTTACATGGTTGTAGAATGAACTCCCCCGCTTTTTCACTACCAGCCTGGCCCTTTTCCGCTCTTGCCACTCGCTCCTCTAGCTTGCTGAGATCTTGACACAGAGTTGATGTCTTGTCCCAGAACGCATTCCACATCTCCATCTGCCATCCCCCAACAGCAATAGCAGTTTTCTTCAGTTTGCTCACCACCTGGACAACCTTTGAGACAGAACTCATGTCCAAGTCGATACCGTACTCCTTCTCTACATGTGCTTCCATCGTCGCATTCCTTAGTGAGTCCACAATAACCTCTGGCCCCTCCGACATAGGTGAGAGAAGCAGAGATGTTGCTAAGGGTTTGTCCCCTGACTCATCATGGTCATTGCTGCTGACATTGTTGAGACAAGCGTCCTGGCTGCCAGAGAGGCAGTCGATCCACGCATCTGCGGTTTTTGCTTCGCGTCCAATGGGCCCGTCTCCCCTCCCACTTCCAACTTCCGCGCTGTTTTTGCCTTCGCCTTTGGCGCTGCCTGCACCTGTCATGCCTCGACCATTATCCACAGCCCTCTTAATGGTGACGACCAGGACAGCCCCAGTATCAGCCAAACACTCTCACCCCTCAGTACCGATCCACGCCCGTACCTCCCCAGATCCACGCCTGTACCTATCCAAGACAGCTCCTAAACCTCCCCCGACACGCGTCGAAGCCCTCCTACACCTACCCCATTAAGATACTAATCTCGATTACACGCCTCATGGCCCCTGATGTTCCCTTGATCACTTCCTGTACCTATTTAAGTAGCTCTGATACGTCCCGAAGCCCCAGCTTGGTATATTTTGAACACACACCCTTTTGCATAGGTCCAGTCCCTGTCCCTTTGTACCTGCTAACCATACGGATTTCTCTTTACTCTCTGTTTCTCTACCTCTGTTTCTCTCTACTTCTGTCTATTGTCTCTCTGATCATCTATACGATTGAATATACGCTTTCACTTCAAGTCTAAGCCTTCCGAGTGAGTCCCCGAGCTCCCTCGAACATTACTAAAGCTCCCCAACGCCTACCCGCCTTGGTGAGCTACCCTTCCCCAAACCTCCCAGAGCTCCCTAGCTACTTCGTAAGCTTCGGGACCTCGATCTAGGTAACGTCGAAGCTACCCCTCACGTCGGACTATGTATTGCTTCTCCGTTACCACCTCCCACACTCGAGGACGTCCATCCTCAAGCTCAGCCCCCAGGGACCTACCCTTCCTGACATATCCCTTCTCGGGAGCTTACACCCTCAAGACCCAGTTGCATATACGACCTACTCGATCCTATATTGACGTTCTAGCGAGTACAACTCCTACTACGCAATACTGTATGGTCCCGCACTCTTCCTTAACCTCCCTACGCCTTAGGGACCTCCCTGGACCTCCTAGGGACCCCCTCAAGGGTCATCATCTCGTCGTTCCAGACACTACTAGGTCATTCCCGTCCTCGGTCGCGGTTCTCGTAGCTCCCTTCGAGCTCCAGCCTGCTCCTAGCACGCTACAACATAAAACTTCATATACCAAACCTACCCTAAGACCCATTTTGACCCAGGTCTTACATTATACCAAGCTCTCCCGTCACCGAACGGACTCGTCGCGACGAAATGTCGGCGACGTCAACGGAACGACCTTCTAGTTCCAAGACCGAATCAAAGAAACAAAAGAGCGCCTTATCTCGTGGAAACATGACACAAGCTCAAAAATCGAACCAGGCTGCTAGCTCCACTGTCATCATGGTGGCAGCTGGTCAACGCCTGATGTCCATCCCAGAACAGTCGTTCGGGGATGAAACCGCCAGCAACATCCGGACCCCAGAGGGACGTCAACCGGAGGTTCAGGGGCCCCCTCCAGTGGAACCTGGGATGGGACCACCACAACGGAGGTTTACCTCCATGGGTTACGCCCAACCAGCCAGTAGTCCCATGGGAGGTTTTGCATACTCCCCTACCTGGGGAACGAGAGGACCTCCCCCTGGACCGGTACCGCAGCTAGACATGGAGTCAGCTTCGAACGCGGGTGGAAGAGTCAGCGGTCAAGTAGCCGCTATCGAAAGGATACAAGGGGGGAGTACTGACCCTCTCTCAGTACGACAACAGGAGAAACTTCCAGAGAGGAGGGTATCCCCTGCCGTATCCGAACAATCTCGGACGTCATCCCGGAGGTTACCAACGCCTCCAGTACAGTCCCTTAACCTTCCTCTCCCGAGACGAGGAAGTTCGCTCTCCAGTCTCCTGAAAAGCCCAGCTATGAATACGCCCAACTGGGAGCGTACACACGCAATACACCATAGCAGGACCAACTTCCCAGTACAACCCTTGTCCGAAATGACATTGCGTCTGGAAGACGTCATTCGAATTCAGGAGTGTATCCCGGAGGATGTAGCTATGGTCCTAAGGGAGGTATTGGAGTCAATGGGGATCGAAATATTGGGAGACGGTCTCGAATTCTCAGACCTACGAGTACAGTTCCTAACAGTGGGAACTCAACTGGAGATAGACCTCCCAGAGAAGGCCCAGCAGTGGCTGATGACCCCCGCGAACCGATCAGATTTTCTCTGGCTGTACAACGTCCTGTTGGACCCAGAGAGGATGTTGGAACTGTTAGAGGCAGAGGCACGTTACGGGCGATCGTTCCGAAACTCGAGGGGAATACTTCCCCTCCTCCCTCATACCCATGGAAGGGAGAAGGAATTCTGTGGCGAAGCAGGGCTACGTATATTGTACCGAGCCTCTAACTACAGATCAGGAGCCGTACGGTTTGAACCTCCCCCTTCGAGGGTTAACATACCGAACTACCAGGCGATCCAAATACTTCGGAACGCAAACCTAGCGGAAGCAGCAGCTAAAATCGATGAGGAAAGTAACGAGGATGCTAACGCAATCACTGCAAAAAATTGTAGACGCAGGAGATACACCACGGCTCACCTCCTGGCCCCAGTGGAGTCAATGCCTGATCAGGATAGTCCCGTCCGGGTCCGTAACGGGCAGACGGTATACACGTACACGCCCATGAGGCATATGCACCAGCTTCTGGTCAGGAGTGAGGAGTCCGAAGCGATGTTGTGTTCGCAGGAGACCCGACACCGGACGCTACTAGCGGAATCAGACACTCTGATGCTGTCGGAGGAACTTTCTGGATTGAATCTAGAAAGAGCTTTGGAATTCCGTCGCAGACTGGTCGCGGATAATCGGGGAACCTCGTATATGGTTCAATGCGAACTCGAAAGCATAGGGGAGTTCCCTCCGGAGCAATTTGACCAGAAAGGGCAGCTCCATGGATCTGATGGTCGTTTCCTGGCACAGAAACATTCATCGCCCAGGAATATCGAGGTTCCTGAACTCCTTAACCCCGGTAACACGGCCACGAGGAGCCCCCAGTTACACTCTGGGACCTCCCCCACTGTACATGCCTGGGCTCAAAATTCGACTCCTCCCCCCAGAGTTAACCTGCAAACGAAACCTTTAACCCCAGTCTCGACGCAGCGATACCAGTTTGGTGAGGTGAGGATGGATGGCGCACAACATTCATCCCGGATCTCCGGACAAGATCTGACAGCTTGGTTGGCTCCCAACCCTGTACACGTTCCTCCAAGACTGAGCAATCCATCAGTCATTCCGTATCAAGGGTCAGTATCGATGCAATCTCAGGCAGTGGGAACGGAAAGTCAAAGGGGTCCGAACCAACGAAGAACATTGGCAGTTCACGAAGAGGCGGTACCCCCGCAGGGAGCTCCTTTTGGAACTCCCTTTGTAACGGGAGCTCAGATGAACCGACCTGGCATGGCTTTCGAGTCGGCACGCTCTCAGGAATCGGTAGCAATGATCCAACAACAGGCTCGGGTCATTGAGACGCTCCAGGAACAACTCCGTGAGGTAAAGGAAGGATTCACAGCGGGGGAAGTACCGACTGGAGGACCCCTTTCCAAAACAGGAAACACGGCGGGATTATCCGGGCAAGCACCTAGGGTAATGAGAGAATATACGAGGGGGGGTCCTTCTCCTGTAGTTCCCCAGCCAAGGAGCTGGCAAGCTACGGAACCAATATCCTTTAACCGAAACACTCCTACAGGAGCTAAGGATGGAGACCCCCAGGTAGAACAAGCAGGACAGATCCCGGATACTCCGAGTGTGGACCGACGACGTATTCATGAGTGGGGAGCCCGAGTGCAAAGAGCTGAACTAGGGGAGTATGGGAGACCAGAAGGAGGAGCGTACGCGTTGGAAAACGAGGGAGGAGGCAAAGGCGGTATTAACCCCCCTCCTAGAGTACCTCCCCCACATTTTTCTAGTCAATCGAGAGATCGAGAACGACCTCTGAGTCAAGGGGGACAGGGTCAAAGAGAACAGGGAGGAAGGAGCGGGGGAGGGGCACCACCTCCGCCTCCTCCTCCTCCACCACCTTCCGGGGGACCGGGTGATAGTAATTCGGAAGGTTCCAACGAGGGGGAACAGAACCAATCAAGTAGGAATGGTGGAAGGAGAGAGGAGGACAGAGGAGAGCTCCTGACGTACCTCCAACACGCTATGACCCGGACCAACCCTGGTACTACGATCCAAGACAAGGTTGGCACCGTAAGGCAGCTCCTAGACCTCCCAACGAGGGACGAAGTACGTGGGAGAGCAACGAAGAAAAAAATCGGATTACCATTGAGTCGAAGCTCGACGTCGGTAAGATCGAAAGCTTCGCAGGTGACGACCGGTCTGCATGGAAGACGTGGGTCCTCAGTTTGGAAAGGATGTTTGGAGTACGACCTACCATCTATGCTCGGGAAAAGGACAAGTGTGCTTCCGCAGCTAGTCATCTCACTGGTGCAGCACTCTCCCACTTCGACACGTTGAATCGGCAACGACTGAGGGGGGAGTACACTTGTCTCGAAGACTGGACAGAATTCAAACTGTCATAAAGTACGCAGCCCCTATCATTTTCCTTTTCTCACCGTCTCGACGCCTTTACTTGTACGATACATCATCCCATCACTGTCAAACCCCCATCGATTACTGATCCATCGATTACTGATCCACCTGACCCATCTTCTCCTTCTACTGGCTTCCGCCACCTTCCTTGTTCCTAAACTGTACAGTATTACATCGTTGTTTCTCGCAGACCGGATTATGTATATATAGCCAACCCTCCACAGCCTGGTCCCTTATCTTGACCTCTCTGTCATTATCTGGGACCAGGTATGTGCTTACTTATTATTACCTATGACTACGATACTCAATATATCTCTGTCATTATCTGGGACCAGCTTGCCGCCGTTCTGCTTAGTCGCTCCGCCTTGTTGCCTTGTCCAGTTGCTCCGCCTCACCGTTCTGCTTAGTCGCTCCGCTTTCCCGCTCCGTTAGTCACTCCGCCTCTGCCGCTTCGTGACATTAGGTCAAGATCCATTACTGCACTGACAGCCTACCGATAAGGTTGTCCTTGCAGGGTCTATAGACACCACGTCTTCCCCAGTTCCGCCCGACTCTGAAACACCTGTTGCCAGTATAGACTGCTCCGCACTCCCGCACGCACTTGACCCCAGAGACCAAGCTCACGCCCATAACAACGACGATACTTGGCACGATTGCCAGTCTCAACCTTGCCCCAACGCCCTTTCGAACTCAATCCGAGAGCCACTCACTGTGAGCAATATAACCTTCCTGCCGATTCCCCAGCCCCGATTGCCTACTCCCATCATGTCGACTCCTATCCCGCCTGCCCCAAACACCTCTGCGGAGGATCTCATGGCTCAGCTCATCAGACAAGTAGCTAACCTTGCTACAGCTATGGAGGAACGCTCATCCTCTAAGTCAAGCATGAACAAACCCGAGGTTTTCAAGGGTAAAGATGGCGCTGAAGCCCGTCGCTTCATGGCTCAGTTCCAGAATTGGGCGTCAGAACAACCGGATCTCGCCAAAAGCCAAGTAAAACTCATCAAGTCCGCCTTGGGCTTCTTCACAGAAAGTGCCGGAGATTGGGCAACTCCCCATCTGCTACATTTCAATGCGGAAAATCCCCCTTTCGGAGGAAATTGGGAGGCGTTTCTGAAGGAATTTAGCCAACGGTTTGAACCAATGGACCCAGGTATGGAAGCCCGTAGCGAGATCAAAAATCTCAGGCAAAGTAAAGGACAGACAGTTGCGGAATTCGCTCAGAAGTTCAAGGATATCGGAGATCGGACTGAAATGTCTGATATTGACTTGCGGGAACGTTTCTTCACTGCATTACTCCCAGAGATCCGACAACACCTCATCACCGTAAACATTGCCCAAGGAATTGCTCCGACTCTGAAGGAGGCAATCAAACGGGCCATATCGGTGGATGTCTACCTGCACGATCCCACTATGACTGGCCGGAACTCTGGATACCCTCCCACGCATACCGCTCATACTACCCCTGCTGACCCCCATGCTATGGACATTGATGCAACCCACACCAGTAATGGGAATACTAGGGAAGCATTCCTAGCTCGCATGCGAGGACGATGCTTCGGCTGCGGTGCCCAAGGTCATGTCAAGCAAAACTGCCCACACCGAGAAACCACCTGCCGCTACTGTGGACGTCGAGGACATCTGGAAGCAGTCTGCCAAGACAAATTCATGGGACTCGGACGAGACCGAGGCCGACGCCAGCAACCTCGACGCCAACAGATATCCGCTACGGGACCCGCGCCATTCTCCCTATTCCCAAACGAATCCGTCCAAATCGCGTCCTCGACCCCAACATCTGCTCCTGCACCCGTAGCTGCTACTCCGAGCCCCCCTAACCAGGACTTTTCCAATCAGATTGGTCAAATAAGGGAATTACTTGATCGTGCTAACGCTATGTCCTCCTCGTCCTCTGGCTTTCAACAGGGTTTTTAAAGAGGGTACCCGCTTCGGCTGCACCGAGAGTACCCCGTAATCAGTTTGTTATGTTCGCTACTTCCTCGTATGACTCGCACCCATCATGTACAATATCGTCGATCCGGGAATTAAACTCTACTTCCCCACATTTCCGAATTCATGCGAGACTAAGAGGAAGGAATCACAGTATAACAACTGCAGCCATGGTAGACTGTGGAGCTACCGCCCTGTTTTTAAACCAAGATTTTGTCACCCGGAACCATGTAAGATGTGCACCCCTCCATAAACCAATCGACGTTTTTAATATCGATGGAACACCTAACCGAGCTGGACGGATAACCCATTTTGCACGTCTAGCACTCACAGTGGATAATCAAGAGCGATGGATGGACTTTCTGATCACCAACCTAGGAGGTGAAGACATCATCCTTGGACTCCCCTGGCTACGGAAGGTAAATCCGGAGATTGATTGGGAGAAAGGACGACTTTCAGTAAAGCCTCCTCGAGTAACGATAGAAGAAGTCCCAGACGAGGAGATCTTGTACTCTCATCTAGCCGCCACTCACACAGAAACCCCGATCCTCGAACTCCCGGAACTGGAACCTCCCACAGAAAACCCCCACATTGAGGTGCCACTAGAAGCGACCCTTGAACCGAGTGAATCAGCAGCGGTGGAAGAACCACCAATACACCGAATTCGAGCCAATCATAAAACTCGCCGGGCATGGGTAAAAGCAGGAATTCTAGAGGAACAGACGGAGGAAGTCTGGTGCGCCGCAGGATTCACTTACTCCCAGCAGCTAGCAGAGGAAGCCAACCGAGACAAACCCGTTAAAACCTTCGAAGAAATGGTCCCTGAGCAGTATCGTGATTTCAAGAAGGTTTTCTCAGAATCCGCCTCCGAACGATTACCTGCCCACCAACCTTGGGACCATGCGATTGATCTCGTACCTGGAGCACCGGCAACTATGCGTACCAAGATTTATCCCATGTCCCTAAACGAGCAGGAGGAGTTGGATCGTTTCCTAGAAGAAAACCTACGGAAAGGCTATATCGTCCCCTCAAAATCACCAATCTCATCACCGGTCTTCTTCGTAAAGAAGAAGGATGGGAAACTCCGTTTCGTACAAGACTACCGGAAACTGAACGAGTACACTGTGAAGAACCGATACCCGCTCCCATTAGTTGCTGACATCATTAGCCGACTTCAGGGAGCCAGATACTTCACGAAGTTTGATGTCCGCTGGGGTTACAATAACATACGGATTAAGAAGGGGCATGAATGGAAAGGCGCGTTCGCAACAACCCGAGGCTTGTTCGAGCCTAAGGTCATGTTCTTTGGTCTCACAAATTCCCCTGCCACGTTCCAAGCACTTATGAATGCTATATTTGCTGATCTCATTGCAGCCGGCAAGGTGGCAGTCTACCTAGATGACATCCTTATCTTCAGTAACGATCTCGAGGAACACCGACGAATGGTACGGGAAGTATTAACTCGGTTAGAAAAGCACGACCTCTACCTACGACCCGAAAAATGCGAATTTGAACAACAACAGATTGAATACCTCGGACTCATCATCTCAGAAGGGGAGGTGAGAATGGATCCGGTAAAAGTAGCGGCTGTTCGTGACTGGCCAGTCCCTACTAACCTTCGGGAACTACGAGGGTTCTTGGGATTTGCAAACTTCTACCGACGCTTTATCCGGAATTTTGCCAAAATAGCACGACCTCTGAACGACCTGACGAAGAAAGACACCAGCTTTACCTGGACCGACACTCGACAGAAAGCATTTGATACCCTTCGAGAAGCCTTCATCTCCGCACCGATCCTTGCTCTATGGACACCAGACAGGCCTACTCGAATCGAGGTAGACGCATCAGGCTTTGCCACGGGAGGCGCCCTTATGCAAAAGCAAGACGATGGCCAATGGCATCCGGTAGCCTTCAGATCGGCATCCATGCAGCCAGCGGAACGGAACTACGAAATCTACGATCGAGAAATGCTTGCTATCATTGAAGCACTGAAGGATTGGAGGAACTTTCTAGAAGGACTCCCTCAACCATTCGACATCATTACGGACCATTCGAACCTCGAATTCTGGCGCACTGCACAAGATCTCACCCGCCGACAAGCCCGATGGGCCCTCTATCTGTCACGGTTTGACTTTCATATGATCCACCGCCCTGGCAGAGTAAACACCCAAGCTGATGCTCTCTCCCGCATGGCAGTTCATCATGTATCGGACAGCGATGATAACCGACAACAGACAGTCCTTAAACCTGGCCACTTCGTAAAAATTGCAGCTTCGATCCTACAGAACCCCTTAGAGGATCGTATCCGGAAAGCCTCAGAACGGGAAGCACAGGTATTGGAGGGTCTCAAAACAGTCAAAGAGCACGGACTACAGCGCTTGGCCAATGGGATAGCCGAATGGGAAGAGGACAATGGGTTGGTCTACTACCGAGGTCGAGTATACGTACCAGCAAACGACGACCTACGCACTGAGGTACTCCGTCAATGCCATGACCATCCAACTGCAGGACACCCCGGACTACACGGGACACTCGACTTGGTCAGTACCCATTTCTGGTGGCCTACGTTGCGCTCTTTTGTGGAAAAATACGTTGAGGGATGCGAGGTTTGTGCCCGTAAGAAGATCCAGCGACACCCACGGGCCGTAACTCAACCATTAGATGTACCATCCGGTCTATGGGAAGAGGTAGGGGTTGACCTGATAACACAGCTACCTAACTCCCAAGGCTACGATGCTGTCTTGGTTTGCACAGACCTGTATGGAAAACAAATTCACGCTATTCCTTGCACCAGCTCCATCACAGCCGAAGGCGTTGCCGATATTTACTACCGAGAGATCTTCCGTCTCCATGGTCTTCCTCTTCACTTTAAATCCGACCGCGGACCCCAGTTTGCAGCTAAACTCATGCGATCCCTTCTCGCTAGGCTAGGAATTAAATCAGATCTAACCTCCGGATACCGTCCTCAGTCTAATGGCCAAACCGAACGAGCAAATCAGGAAGTAGAAAAATACATCCGCCTCTATGTAGGACGACGACAAGACGACTGGGCAGAGCACCTGCCCATGGCGGAGTTTGTGATTAACTCACGGACTCATTCTGCGCTAGGCATGTCCCCGTTCGAGCTAACCTACGGCTATCTTCCCCTGTTCAATATCCCAGTGGGCCAACGCAGCGGTATTCCAGCTGTAGATGACCGTATACGGATTCTCCGAGAAGCGCGACAAGATGCCGGAGCTGCCTTACACCTAGGAAAGAAACAACAGAAGGAGGGATACGAACGCGGGAAGCGGAAAGCTCATCAATTTAAAGTTGGAGACCTAGTCTGGCTCAGTGCAGAGGACATTAACCTTCAGCTTTCCAGTGAAAAGTTAGGAGATCGACAGCTTGGCCCTTATCGCATTCTGGAGAAAATTGGCCCTTTAGACTACCGCCTTGACCTTCCCCTATCCCTAGATCGCCTCCATCCCGTCTTCCATGTTGATAAACTATACCCCTGGAAAGGTAACTCCATTAATGGCGAAATACCAACACCACCAGAGCCGGTATACTTAGAGGATGAAGACGAACCGGAATACGAAGTAGAGGAGATCTTAGACAGCCGGGTTCGATGGAAGAAGTTGGAATATTTGGTTAAGTGGAAAGGTTACGACGCAGGGCACAACTCTTGGGAACCCGCAGCCAACCTCAGTCGAGCACCAAAAATTGTTCGGGCCTTTCATAAAAAACACCCAACAGCGGCAAAGCCTTGACCATCGAGGGCAATGGTCATAAGGAGGGGGGTAATGTCATAAAGTACGCAGCCCCTATCATTTTCCTTTTCTCACCGTCTCGACGCCTTTACTTGTACGATACATCATCCCATCACTGTCAAACCCCCATCGATTACTGATCCATCGATTACTGATCCACCTGACCCATCTTCTCCTTCTACTGGCTTCCGCCACCTTCCTTGTTCCTAAACTGTACAGTATTACATCGTTGTTTCTCGCAGACCGGATTATGTATATATAGCCAACCCTCCACAGCCTGGTCCCTTATCTTGACCTCTCTGTCATTATCTGGGACCAGGTATGTGCTTACTTATTATTACCTATGACTACGATACTCAATATATCTCTGTCATTATCTGGGACCAGCTTGCCGCCGTTCTGCTTAGTCGCTCCGCCTTGTTGCCTTGTCCAGTTGCTCCGCCTCACCGTTCTGCTTAGTCGCTCCGCTTTCCCGCTCCGTTAGTCACTCCGCCTCTGCCGCTTCGTGACACAAACGAGAGTTCGGCTCCAAATTCGGACCCATCGACGAGGCGGACGAGGCAAGGAGGAGGTTAGCCTGGATGAAGCAGATGCCGGAGGAAAGCTTCGCCAACTTCTTCATTCGCTTCAACGAATACGCTCCTCTGACCGGGTTTAACGACGAGGCTCTGGTAACATACCTCAAGAAAGGGGTAGCTCCCTGGTTGCCTCTACAGGTTGTTACAGGAAAGGAGGAACCTCGATCCTACGACGAGTGGACCCGAGTGTTCACGAAGTTGGACGGAGCCGTACGTGCGCAAGCGGAGAGTTTGAGGAATCTCCAAGGTGAAAAAGTGCTGCAAGGATGGTTGAGTCGCTTCCCCGGGTTAGAGTTAGCACCTGAAGCTCCTTACAAGTCCCCCTTGCGTCGGGAACGAGATCCAGCTGATGTCTGGACCTCCAATCCGAAACCAGTTGTGACGGGAAGGTTCCAAAGCAGGCCCAACTGGAAAGAGGGACGACAGAGGGCGTCCGCAGCTTGGGGGGAAGGAGAAAGTTACGATAGCGAAAGCCGAGAGGAGGACGAAGACTGCTGTCACTGCAAGGATGGAGGAGAATGGACTGAAGCAGTCCTCCGAGCAGGAGTTACCGATACCGGGAGAAAATGGACTCCTGAGGAAAGAGCGGAGAAGTGGAGAAGACGAAGGCAGGAACTCTGCATGCGTTGTGGACGAAAGAAGCACTGGGCAAAGGACTGCCCTAACCCAGAATCGTTAGAACGCCCAGCGGAGGATCAAGGGAGCTCAGAGAGAGCTTCCAAGGCCGATTCAACTCGAGGAAGAGGGACGGCCAACCAAGGGGGAGGTCGTAAGGACGATTCAACTCGTCCTTTAGAACGGATTCGCGCCGGGATCGTGGTGGAAGAACGGGAAGGAATGGACGATCTCTGGAACGTTCACATCTTAGACTCACCAAAGGAAGGTGAGCAACAACTGTTGGACGAAGTGGGAAATGGGCAGGGGGCTTCGAGGTAGATCAGGGCGAACTGCGAAGCCCCGCAACACCTTCGCCTACCACAATAAGAGCGGCACTCGCGGGGAGTCAGCCAGCTCGTCTCACCTCCCGATCCTACAACTCCTTCATCATCCTTACACGCTTTCCGTTCTCCGACCTTGATGAAGACAAAGAATACGCCACACTAGTGGATAGTGGAGCAACTAGATGCTTCATAGACAAAACCGTCGCTATGCGACACCCAGAAAATTTGGTTGACCTAACAAACAGTATCCCTTTGGAGCTGTTCGATGGGAAACCTACCTCCGCAGGATTGATAACTCAGACCTACACTGACCAGATCAGTTTTGCGGATGGAACAATTCACAAGGTGGAGTTCCTAGTAACTCGATTACACCCCACGGCTCCAATTGTGCTAGGACTGCCATGGCTACACATGCACAACCCAGTAATTGACTGGAAGGAACTTTGCCTGACATTCCAGGACCGAAACGTTCGAATCTCAGCAGCCCTTGCGTCGGAAATTGTCCAACCAGGCGCCGAGGGAGGTACTGAGGAGCTAGGGAGGGGGGTAAACGGCGACGAAATACACGCAGGAACTCTCCAATCACCTCCTGAAGCTCCCCAACAACCTCCTGAAGCTCCACAACCACCTCCAGAAGTTCCCCAACAACCTCCTGAAGCTCCACAACCACCTCCAGAAGTTCCTCAACAAACTCCGGAAGCTCCCCTTAGAGCTCCAAAGACGAGGGTGAAACTAGAGGAAGTAAAGGACGAAGAGTACGAAGCGAGTCAACCAGGTCCACACAAGTTATTCCCCTTGGACAAAGATCTAGGGCCAGACGACCCAATCCTTATGGGAATCAACGAATGGTTAGCGTTCGCGAACGAAAGCACGGAAGAAGAGGTGGAGGAAATCCTCGAGGCTGGACGATCCACCATGGAGAAAGTAACCCCGAACCCAGCAAAGGACTCAGAGGAGGCCTATCAAAAGTGGAAGAGTAGGGACACGGAACGATCCTCCTCCTGGCCAGGAGCTAAGCAAAAAGTCCGGTGGAGGAAGAAAAGGAGGGAACATGGACCTTATCCCGACCTCCCCACCTTAGACATCGAAAGCCTGAACATACCCAAGATTCCTTCAAGGTCTGGTCTGACTCCCAAGGGTTCAATACGACGCAACAACTTCCGGAGAAAGCAGCTCATAGCGGGTACCCATGTGGTGGAACGAAAATCGGACCCAACCATACAAGGGAAACCCATCAGCTTAATAGGAGCTGCTGGGATGGATCGTCTACTGAGGGAGGGAACCCCAGCGTACTTCCTTCATATATCGCCGACGAAGGAGGAGTCCCCTACTGAAGAAATGCTCCGGGCAAGTGATAGCAGCGCCACAGAGGGAGTGCAGCAACCAAAGGATCCTGAGAGTGGGGACCCTAGTTCAGAACAAGGAGGGGTCGTCAAGGAGCTCGACAAAGAAGAGTCGAAGCGTCAGGAGACGGAGGAGTTAAAGAAATCCATTCCCGTCCAATACCAGGACTACCTGGACGTGTTCTCACCTGGAGAAGCAAGAATGCTACCTCCTCACCGACCCTACGATATCAAAATCGAGACAGAAGGGGATGCGATACCTCCCATAGGGAAGCTCTACAACATGTCCGAGAAGGAGCTGAAATCCCTCAAGGAGTACATCGATGAGATGTTAGGCAAGGGGTTCATACGATCCTCCAGCTCCCCTGCGGGAGCTCCTGTCCTGTTTGCCAAGAAAAAGGATGGTACCCTGCGACTCTGCGTGGACTATCGAGCTCTGAACAAGATTACGAAGAAGAATAGGTACCCTCTACCCCTGATAGGAACCTTAGTGGATCAACTACGGAAGGCGAAGATCTTCACAAAGATCGACCTCCGCGCAGGATACAACAACGTCAGGGTAGCCCAGGGACACGAGTGGAAGACTGCATTCCGAACTCGGTATGGGTCCTTCAAATACTTGGTAATGCCCTTTGGGCTCACGAATGCTCCCTCCGCATTTCAATTCTTCATGAACGAGATCTTTCACGACATGGTGGACGTTTGCGTGGTAATTTACTTGGACGACATTCTGATCTACTCAGACGATGAAGCATCCCATGTCGGACACGTCAGGAAGGTCCTTGAATGACTACGGGCGAACCACCTCCATGCAAAGCCGGAAAAATGCGCGTTCCATGTCGACACCGTCGAGTACTTGGGGGTGATCATATCACCATTGGGAGTGTCCATGGACCCAGAGAAAGTGAAGGCAGTAATGGACTGGCCAAAACCAAGGACGGTGAAGGAACTCCAGGCGTTCCTCGGTCTCGCAAACTTCTATAGGAGGTTCATAGACAACTACTTGGGGATCACCAAGGTGTTCACGAAGCTCCTACGAAACGATTCAGTGTGGAACTGGACACCACAGTGTAGTAGTGCCTTCGAACTTCTGAAGTCAGCATTCTCCGAAGCCCCGGTTCTGGGACATTACAATCCGGACCTACCGGTAGTCCTCGAATGCGATGCCTCCGACTTGGCTATAGCAGGGATCCTATCACAGCTGGATCCCGAAATGGGGGAGATACATCCTATCGCCTTCCATGCACGATCAATGATCTCCGCAGAACTAAACTACGACATATACGATAAGGAGCTTCTAGCTATCGTGGACTGCTTCAAACAATGGAGGGCATACTGCGAAGGATCCCGACATCAGATCCAAGTATACTCAGACCATAACAATCTCCAGTACTTCACCACTACGAAGCAGTTAACAGCACGACAAGCCCGGTGGGCAGAGCTCCTTTCAGGATACGATTTTGTCATCAACTATCGTCCAGGGAGGTTGGGAGCCAAGCCGGACGCGCTCACCCGCAGATCAGACGTGTACCCAAAGAGGGGAGCTTCAAGGGACCAGGTCTTAGCAGGGAGGGAACGGGTACTCATACCTCCAGAACAACTGAACGCTACCATCCTTATGAACGAGGACCTCCTAGTGAATCGAGTAAGGGAAGCTCCAAAGGACACGACTATAATTGAAGCACTAAAAAGGATCGCACGCAACGAGGAGGAATCTTTTGTTTGGGAGGATGGGCTGATAAAGAGGGGAGGTCATATATACGTCCCAGACGTTGGGACCCTACGAAGGGAGATCCTACAGTCGTACCACGACCATAAACTAAGGGGACATCCGGGGGAGAAACGCACCAAGAAGCTCGTAAACTAGCTGTTTTTCTGGAAAGGACTGTCCAAAGACGTGAACTACTACGTGCGGAGCTGCCACTTGTGTCTGAGAGCCAAAGCCAGTCGCTCCAAACCTTACGGGAACCTCCGCCCGTTACCAATTGGTCAACGACCTTGGTCCTCAATCTCCCTAGATCACATCACCCAGCTCCCAGCCACTGCGGGACCAGAGAAATACGACGCCATCCTCGTAGTAGTCTGCCGACTCACCAAACAAGCCATATATGTTCCTTGTCATACGACGGATAAGGCGGAGGACTTTGCCAATCTATTCATCACATACGTCTTCTCAAAGCATGGGATGCCCTCTGACATAACTTCAGACCGGGGCTCCCTCTTTGTGTCCCAATTCTGGAGGGAGCTCTGTAGAGCATTAGGAATCGAGTCCCGACTATCCACTGCGTATCACCCACAGACAGATGGACAAACAGAACGAGTGAACCAATCCGTGGAAGCGTACCTCCGAATCTATTGCTCCTACGACCAAGACGACTGGGACCTCCTCCTACCAATGGCCGAACTCGCATACAACAATACCCCAAACACGACTACAGGTGTCTCACCATTCTTCGCCAACAAGGGTTATCATCCAAAGTTGTCCATTACGCTGGAACAGGTGCAGGGAGCGGAGGTCAATGAGTACGCGTCCAACCTCAAGGAGCTACATGCGTACCTCCAGGAACGAATTGGGGTAGCTAACAAGGCCTATGCGAAGTACGCGAACCAAAAACGCCAGGAGGCCCCGGACTGGAAGGAGGGTGATCAAGTCTGGCTAAACATGGAGAACGTCAGGACTAGACGACCTATGAAGAAGCTAGACCACAAGTGGACAGGTCCCTATATGATCTTGTCGAAAGTAGGAAGTCATGCCTACCGACTGGACCTCCCTGGGGACCTCCACAAGATTCATAATGTGTTCCATGTCGACAGGTTGAAGCATCACTTCCACGATAAGTTCAGACGACAGAACTCCCCCCCTCCCCCAGTCTTTATAAAAGGGAAGGCGGAACATTTCGTCGAAAGCATCCTAGACTCAAAACCAATAAGGGGACGACCAGGGGAGGTAGAATACCTGGTAAAATGGGAGGGGTACAGCGACGACTTCAACTCCTGGGTAGGATGGGGAGGTATGGGGGGCTCGATTGAGCTCCTACGAAATTGGCATCAACAGCATCCAAGGAAACGCCAGCCATCGCGTCTGCAATGGACTTCGCTGGAGCAGGAGGCAAGGGAAGATGAGGAGGAGGACGGAAAGGGTAGCAGGGAGCACGGGGTTTGAATGAGGATAACGAAGAACCAACGGGGGTGACAACCCCATGATATTCACGACTAACTAACGATAGCGTGCATCGGAGGGTTCATGCAACCTGGATGCACCACGATTTTACTCTTATTGATTTCCACACAGTACGAAAAACGTTTCCTTTGATTAACAAAATTATAGAGAAGAACAAGAAGTAAAAAGAAAATCTATGGGACAGGAATAAGAGTACAAGTACGCGACGATCTACGAGGCTACAGAACGCTCTCCTTTCAATGAACTACTGGTCCATCTTCCATAGGATCATCCTCACCCGGGTTACCCTCCGAATGGCTGCGACGCTCGAAAGAACCCGGAGACTCATAAAGGTCATCATCGTCCTCGTCCGCCGTCATATCGATGACCAGATTTGCTACAGAGCCGAAGCGGGGAGGAAGGGAAGGAGGGGAAGCAGCTGAAGCAACGGGGGTAGGGGAGAGAGGTTCAGGGAGGAATAAAGGAATGGCGGCAGTAACTCCACCCTCTCCCTCCTGCAAAGTGGAAACCTCCTCGGGACGAACACTACCTTTTTTCTGACCTCCACCCTCCCTCTCCTGCAAGGCGGAGACCTCCTCGTGATGAGCACTATCTTCTCCTTGAGGATCTCTCTGGGGTGAGGGAGGCTCTGTCACGAAACGAATATAACTCGACATCATTGCTTCCCACTCCTGCATAAGAGTATCCAAACTAGGAACTGTGGGGACGAGGTCCTCCCAATTACCAGCGCCATGATAAGGAAGAGCCGTTTCTAGAGCAAACATGCGGCTGTCATGCCTTGCCTGATTTTGCTTCCTTACCTATCATATTCCTCCTTACTACCTTCCTATATCTCCCCACTGTATACCCAGAGCTCCCCTTGTCCGCTTTTACCATTATGTAATATGCCACATGGCTGTCACATGTATAGTATTTAGGCTGGGGACTCCCCTCGGAGCTCCCCAGCGTGTTATTGTCAAATCTTATCTGGAAACTCTTCCAACCTGGCTTGGTCCCTGTTAGTACAGTCTACTTGTACTTGCTAACAGGGCCTGACACGTCTCACCTGTCATACATTTCCTCTTTATCTGTTTCCCTCAACTCTGTTTCCTTCACCTCTGTTTTACTCAACTCTGTTTCTCTTCTCTGTCTCACCTCTCTGAACACCTCTCTCAACTTCCTGAGCCTCTCCTACGACTTACAGTCTACGTCGAGGCTCCACACTCCCAACCACCTCCATCCTCACCAACTACACCTCCTTCCCCCACTCCAGGACCTTTGGCTAGGTCCACCCAAGCTCCGCAACCACCACTGGTCAGGCTCCCTACACCAGTAGCGGCACTTATCCCACCTCCCCTTGTATGGCCTAGGCAGCTGTCCTGCTTGCTTAGGCCCAGTCCAGATAGGACAAGAGCAGGCCTTTTGTGCCAGGCCTCACATAATAACACGCTCAAAGGGAGTTCTCTCCAGTCCAGTTGTTGAGTAGGTCCATGCACACCACTTGCCTCGCCTCCATGATTCCCACATACCTCCCCAAACCCAATTTCATCCCTTCCACCTCCCCATTCTTCACGAAGCTTCACTGGGACCGATTTGCCATTCGTCAGGAAGGGCCTCGAAGTATTGGCCCACTGCTATGGACATCTGGAACACCTCCCTCAGTGTCCCCAGAGCATACTGGTCAGCTTGCTAGACTCTCATTTTATGGGAGGAGCTTTCAACCAGTTTTGATATCCCCTGGAGCACCTCTGAAGCATCCAGCTGGACCAAGAGCTATGCCTAAAAGACCCACCCAGGCCCAGGATCTATCCACAATGTCACAGGAACCTGGGACTGTACAGTGGTGCATTCCTGCCCTGCAGACAGTTCATAAGAACATCCCTGTATGTCTCCAGGTATCCAGAATCAGGCTTTCAGACCCTCCTCCTCGTCGAAAACCTCCCTGGATAGCTCCTTTCCATCAGGGCTATGTCTTTGCACATTCCCAGGTGTCCAGGATCGCACTTTTGGACCCTCCTCCTCGTCAGAAACCCCCCTGGATAGCACCTTCTCACCAGAGCAGCTCTGATGATGCCCCAGAGCTGGAGGATTAGGAGCAGAAGAAGCTCCTTTCTTCCCTAAGGTACAATTTAACTTAATGATGATTTTGATTGCCTCTTCCCATTATATGTATCATAACTTTTTCGCTTCTGTTCGCATTTGGGACGTGCTTGGACCGCTGGAAAGCTTCCCATCTTACCTTCCAAACGCCCCAACACCTGTGCCAATGTGTGTCCTCGTTCCGGAGATGTAGTCCATTCAGTGATTGCAGGTACATCGAAGAGAGGAGGTATTATAACTCCTTCGCTTCTATTCGCGTTTCGGACGTGTTTGGACCACTGAAAAGCTCCTTGTCATACCTTCCAAACGCCCCAGCAACTGTGCCAACATGTGGTCTCGTTCCAGAGATGTAGTCTATCCAGTGATTGCAGGTACATTGAAGAGAGGAGGTACTATAACTCCTTCAGTTCTGTTCGCATTTCGGATGCGTTTGGACCATTTTAAAGCCCTATTCCACAGTTTCCAAATGCTTCTATGACCGCCTTATGGAGCTCCCCTGTCCCAGAGGAATGTTCCCCTCACTGTCAGCCAGTACTACGAGGAGAGGAGGTACCATAACTTCTTCGATTCTTCTCGCATTTGGGACGTGTTCAGGGCGTTCGGAAGCTCTATTTCATAGCTTCCTAACGCTGCCTTGAACGCTCTATGGAGATCCCCTGTCCCAGAGGAATGTTCCCCTCACTGTCAGCCAGTACTACGAGGAGAGGAGGTACCATAACTTCTTCGATTCTCCTCGCATTTGGGACGTGTTCAGGGCGTTCGGAAGCTCTATTTCATAGCTTCCTAACGTTGCCTTGAACGCTCTATGGAGATCCCCTGTCCCAGAGGAATGTTCCCCTCACTGTCAGCCAGTACTACGAGGAGAGGAGGTACCATAACTTCTTCGATTCTCCTCGCATTTGGGACGTGTTCAGGGCGTTCGGAAGCTCTATTTCATAGCTTCCTAACGCTGCCTTGAACGCTCTATGGAGATCCCCTGTCCCAGAGGAATGTTCCCCGCACTGTCAGCCAGTACTACAAGGGGAGGAGGTGCCATAACTCCTTCAGTTCTCCTCGTGTCCAGGACGTGTTTGGACCATTTGGAAGCCCTATTCCGCAGCTTTCTGATGCCTCTCTAGCTGCTCCATAGAACTCTTTCGTTCGAGAGTAACACCCCCTCACTGTCAGTCAGTACCATGAGGAGAGGAGGTATAATAACTCCTTCAGCTCTGCTCGCATTGGGGATATTCTTGGACTGTCTGGAAGCTCTGCTCTCTACCTTCTCAATGCCCCCTCGATCGCCCCATGGAGCTCCTTTGTTCAGGAGTGGTGTCCTCCTCATTGTCAGCCAGTACTATGAGAAGGGCAGGTACCACTACTCCTTCACTTTTGCTTGCATTTGGGATGTTCTGGGGGCGTCAGGAAGTGCTTCTGAACCTCTTTCCAATGCCCTATCTGGTGTTTAGGTCAATGCCTGCATTCTGAGCTATCCTCCTGTCACTGTCCCCCTCACACCAAAACCTTTCCTATGGTACCTTCAACTTTATCTCCATGATTTATTTAAACTTTGTGACCATTTTCTACCTTCGCGGGCTCAGGTTTTAGAGGGGGGGGTACTGTCATGCCTTGCTTCTCCGGACCTTTCCCTTTCCTTTCCAGAGCTCCGGTTCATCACTTATACATGTTTCCGATATTCTATGCACCATCCTTACAATCTTTACTGTACATATTACCTGTCACTCCAGTAGCCACATGACATACGTACCTGACAGCCTCATGTACAGTATATAGGCTGGGGACTCCCCTCGGAGCTCCCCAGCGTGTTATTGTCAAATCTTACCTGGAATCTCTTCCTACCTGGCTTGGTCCCTTTAGTACAGTCTACTAGTACTTGCTAACAGGGCCTGACACGTCTCAACAGTCATATATTTCCTCATTATCTGTTTCCTTTATCTCTGTCTCACCTCAACTCTGTTTCTCCTCTCTGTTTCCTATCTCTGGCCTCTTTCTGTCAATCCTCGTTAACGAGCTTGCCTCGTTTTTGTGTGAAAGAGAAAGGAAGGAATCTAATGGGCACTCCAACCAACCAATCTAATACACAATATGCGAGTTCACTGCTATCAAATTTATTTAATAGCAAGGGGTAGCGTTGGCAAAGGTTCCGCAAAGCTTTGAGAGCTAAGTACGAAGCTTTGATTAATCAATTTGAATCGTTCTAAGGATTCGATATATTCCTTTGATCAAGGTAGATTCAGCACGATTTGTGCTTTGGTTTGTATTGATTTGGGTATATCAAGAATTGGGGGTTTGAATCAAAGTAAATTAAAACCGAAACACACAGACCCCTGCAGAGGGCTAGAACTATGTGCTGGCACAACCACACAGCGTGATTTGCCCTTAAGACCAACGACTGATCCTAAGTTCAAAGAATACCCAACAACTGGATATACTTCTCGCAGTCACAAGGAGCAGAACACGACGTTCCTATACTCACAAGTGCCGGGCCCGAATGGCTGCTAGCGAAGAGGTTTCAGTCTGGCGGGAGTGTGTCTTTCCTTTTTACGGATTAGCACTGCAACGTCGTCCCAAAATCACTTGTATTCCAGATACATCGGATCGCTATTTATACATACAGAATATAGAGTCGCATAGTACAATTAATTTAAAACAATAAACGTTCGGAACCGCAAGGAAACTTCTACACTCAGTCAGATACCATTTAATTTGAATCTACATGTCCTTATTTAGTCCATATTGGTTCCAAGATTCTAGTATACCTCCAAACATGGGTAGGTACTTCAATATTCATTTAATTTAATTGTTTTTAGAGAATGACTCGAGTAGTATTCAACTGTCATTGCTGTTCAACACTTACTTCGATCGTTTGTCATCTCGTCCGGAGGCAAATCAACTCTCCTCGATTCTAATCCTATCAATCTGATTCATCTGGATTAAACTAATTGCTTCTCTCTTTCAACAGACACCCATTGTGCCTATACTCTATCAAGGGAGTTACGCATAGTATTCATTTAATTGCATTCTTCAATGTTTTCTACGTCAGGACTCTTTGACATTCATTTGATATGTCTTCGGAGCCTCGCAGTCTTTCGATCGTTCTTCTAGTCATTTTACTCAACCATGCAACTTGATTGGTCTATTAGACTAAATCGCAGTCCTTTAGATTAATGCATGATCTTGTTCTAGAAGGAGTATTTGATAATTCCTGAGTTCTAGAAAGTCATTTCGAGTCAATCCTCGGTTCATGGTCACTTGAGTAAGTTCTTCCAAACTCCTGCCAGTGTAAGGTCCAATAAGAATACCCTTGGTATGTCATACGTGAATGGTCATCCTTCGGATGTAGTCCGAGTCTGGTATAATCCTGCTTGACAAACAGGTAGACTGCTATCCGAAGGTAGTATCGGGGATGGGTAAACTAACCAACTTGTGGTAGTATGGGTATATGGTCCCTTCAACTTATTAGACTGATTCAGTATTGACTTTGACTGTCAATCTGGGTCTCAATTACAGTCCTCTTGATACAAATCTATACGTGAAAATGTCACAATTCACAGTATAGACGTCTAGCCAAAATTTAGGCGTGTCATCGTATTGTCTACGCCTCTACTTCGACTCACCATCTACGTCGAGGCTCTACAATTCGTCCTTCATCCTTTGGAACCTCCCATTAGGTTCCCAATTCTGCTTCATTGCTCCCTAAGCTCCCCACAGCTTCCCACTTGTATTGGCTACACCTCCCCTCCACATCGAAGCGGTGGTTACGCGTTACATTCTACACCTCCAGGACCCTCTATTAGGTCTACCCAAGCTCCACAACTACCCCTGGTTAGGCTCCCCTCACCAGTATCGGCACTATTCCATACCTCCTCATACGGCCTAGGCGGCTACTGCATTCGCTTAGGCCCAGTCTGGGTAAGACCAGAGCAGGCCTTCTGTGCCGGGGCCTCACATAATAACACGCTCAAAGGGAGCTCTTTCTAGTGGTGCTAGAGGTTTCTGGAAGGTGATAGAGGAGTGAAAGGAAAGGCGGAGTTGTAGCTTGGCCAGGGGGTACTTTTGCCTGGTGAGGTATTTACCTCCATTGGATTGATCTCTCCATTCCAGAAACAAATCCTACCATTCGAGAGCCTCAATTCCAGGCTCCAGAACGCATCCTTGACTGTCCCATTCCGACTTGGGGTTCCAGAGATATGCTCCCCTCCATCTCACTTACCTCCCCTCGGGGGTGGGACTATCATATCTCCTCCAATTCCGTTCGCGTTTCAGACGTGTTTGGGCCAGTTTCAAGCTCTATTTCACAGCTTTCGAACGCTCCCCTGACCGCCCTATGGAGCTCCTCCGTTCCAGAGGAATGTTCCCCTCACTGTCAGCCAGTACTACGAGGAGAGGAGGTATCATAACTTCTTCGATTCTCCTCGCATTTGGGACGTGCTCAGGGCGTTTGGAAGCTCTACATCACAGCTTCCTAACGTTGCCTTGAACGCTCTATGGAGATCCCCTGTCCCAGAGGAATGTTCCCCTCACTGTCAGCCAGTACTACGAGGAGAGGAGGTATCATAACTTCTTCGATTCTCCTCGCATTTGGGACGTGTTCAGGGCGTTTGGAAGCTCTACATCATAGCTTCCTAACGTTGCCTTGAACGCTTCATGGAGATCCCCTGTCCCAGAGGAATGTTCTCCTCACTGTCAGCCAGTACTACGAGGAGAGGAGGTATCATAACTTCTTTGATTCTCCTCGCATTTGGGACGTGTTCAGGGCGTTTGGAAGCTCTATTTCATAGCTTCCTAACGTTGCCTTGATTGCTCTATGGAGATCCCCTGTCCCAGAGGAATGTCCCCCTCACTGTCAGCCAGTACTACGAGGAGAGGAGGTATGATAACTCCTTCAGCTCTGCTCGCATATAGGACGTTCTTGGACCGTCTGGAAGCTCTGCTCTCTACCTTTTCAATGCCCCTTTGACCGTCCCATGGAGCTCCTTTGTTCCGGAGTGGTGTCCTCCTCATTGTCAGCCAGTACTGTGAGAAGGGCAGGTACCACCACTCCTTCACTTCTGCTTTCATTTGGGACATTCTGGGAGCGTCAGGAAGTGCTTCTGGACCTCTTTCCAATGCCCTATCTGGTGCTCAGGTCAATTCCTGCATTCTGAGCTATGCTCCTGTCACTGTCCCCTTCACACTGAAACCTTTTCTATGGGACCTTCTACCATTATGGGGGGAGTTTTCTGTAACTGTTATTTCTATGTGGACCTTGAGGAAGCCTATGACTGCTATGTGGGGATTTCTGCTGATAGGACCTCCCTGCTATAGCTCCGGTATGGTGACCCTTGCTAACGTTGAGTTTCTGTTCAACAAGTATGCTGGGCACTCCTCCAGGTATATACCCATCCTACGACTGCTATGTGGGGATCTCTGCTGATAGTCAAGTTTCCGTTTGACAATGAGCTCCTCACTATAGCTCCGGTTGGCAACCCTTGCTGAACGTCACAAATTTTGTTTGACAACTATGCTGGGCAAGTATATATCTGTTACATGGAACTCAACTGTGCATGATTACTCCTGGAACCTTCGAGGGCTCAGGTGTTAAAGAGGGGGGTAATGTCATGCCTTGCCTGATTTTGCTTCCTTACCTATCATATTCCTCCTTACTACCTTCCTATATCTCCCCACTGTATACCCAGAGCTCCCCTTGTCCGCTTTTACCATTATGTAATATGCCACATGGCTGTCACATGTATAGTATTTAGGCTGGGGACTCCCCTCGGAGCTCCCCAGCGTGTTATTGTCAAATCTTATCTGGAAACTCTTCCAACCTGGCTTGGTCCCTGTTAGTACAGTCTACTTGTACTTGCTAACAGGGCCTGACACGTCTCACCTGTCATACATTTCCTCTTTATCTGTTTCCCTCAACTCTGTTTCCTTCACCTCTGTTTTACTCAACTCTGTTTCTCTTCTCTGTCTCACCTCTCTGAACACCTCTCTCAACTTCCTGAGCCTCTCCTACGACTTACAGTCTACGTCGAGGCTCCACACTCCCAACCACCTCCATCCTCACCAACTACACCTCCTTCCCCCACTCCAGGACCTTTGGCTAGGTCCACCCAAGCTCCGCAACCACCACTGGTCAGGCTCCCTACACCAGTAGCAGCACTTATCCCACCTCCCCTTGTATGGCCTAGGCAGCTGTCCTGCTTGCTTAGGCCCAGTCCAGATAGGACAAGAGCAGGCCTTTTGTGCCAGGCCTCACAGCGGCGATGCAGAGGGGGTTCGAGAGAGTCGCTGAAGGGAGCAATAAAGCCGGCATGCTGTGCAACGTTGAGAAAGGGGGCGTCGTCCGAGAAACGAGAATGGGCGAGAACGAGACGATAGATACCCTCCTCCCTCTCAGCAGCATTAGCAAAGAACCATTGGATGCTACTGAGAGATCGAAGGTGGAGCTCGGCGTGAATGAAATGGGCAGCTTCCATGTACTGGAGTGCAAGCTGGAGATTAAGGGCGAGCACGTCCTCGTCCGAGGCATCCAAACCACGTCGAAGGAACGAGATCACCGCATCAATAATCACACCCACGTATCGATTGTGCTGGTGGAGGACGGAAGCGGGATCACAGCGGAAGAGTCAGTGGGCGAAGGTGGCGACACGACGAAGGGAAGCCAAGGCTTCGTTCAACTCCCCGTGCACCTCCGACAAAGGAGGGAGGGAGACAGAATAAGATCCCTCTTCGGGATATTCGCGTATCATCTTCTCTGCGAAGAGAGCACGCTCCCGGAAGCGGTGGACCTCCTCTTGCAGGGCTTCGATTTTCTTCCGCTGCCGAACAGCCAGAGCATTCGACTCGTCCACCAAGGATTGTTGCTGAACTAAGGACGTTTCAAGCTCCTCGTTGCGCCTGTTCGAAGATTCGAAACGGGACAAATACTTGGCCCGACTCTCGCGAGCAAGACGAAGATCCTCCTCTAGTGCCCGAAACCTATCTACTAAAGACTGGGAGAGAAATGAGCAATTGATCACTAAGGAAAAAGGTGATGACATACTTCGTTAGGAGGTCCAGGCAAGGCACGCTTCAACGTCTCAACCTGATCCAGGAGACGATCGTGTAGCTCCTGCTGCTGAGCTGCAGAAGACACGGACTCCCGGAGCTGATCTAACTCGCCCTGACGAGCTTCCAAGGAAACGGAAGTGTCACGAAGAGCGGAGGTAAGAGTGGCGTTCTCCTGTCTGGAAGAAGCCAGCTGGGACTCCAGCAGACGAACACGAGCAGCAAGACGTTCATTTTCCACACGATAGGGATGCTGAGAGAGGATGCGAGGAATAAGTGGAGGACGAACGACGGGAGACATTTTGGGAACAGCTGGGTCCTCGCGGGAGGCCTTTATACTGGAAAAACCCGGTCCCAAGGAACGGGTAGACACCTCCGCTTGGGAACCGGTTCGCTGATCCACAAGGTCGGCTAATCGAGCCAAGGGAGGAGGGTCCTGAACCGAACCAAGCCGCCCAGTCGCATGAGGGGAGACCAAGGGAAGGGCCACAGACGGATGCTGGGAGGCCGACGGAGCTGAACCTGGATCAGAAGGCGCGAGGCGCGAGGGCGGGATGACCAGGCGGATCAGTCGGGGAACCTCCTCAACTACAGGCTCCTCCACTTGGCGCTCCCCAACAACTTTCGCTAACCGCCTTTTCTTGGGACGAACTTTTGACGAAGGAGGGTCGTTGACATGCTTCCTCTTGGCAGCTAACAAAGTCTCCTGCTCCTGAGCTTCTTGGAAGCGCCTGAGTTCGGACCTATCTATCGCTCGACTGTCCTGCTCATCGAGCATGTTCAGCTCCACTAGGACTTTCGTGGCGGACGTGCTCGAATGCAGCACCTCATCATACCTACGCCAAATGGCTCCCGGAATGGTCCAGGACACCCTTTGCGCCGGAGTACCATGCATCTCCAAAAATCGTCGGCTGTAGGCCAAATCTTGATTGCAACGACGAGCAAAATAACGGTGCCGAAGGAGCTTGCCTAGGCTGCAAGTTTTCTTACCAGTGCAGAATGCACACCGAGGGGAACCTTCAGGAACCTTGCAGGTTTCAGGATGCTTGGTGCAATTGGAGCAGGGCAGGGCCACAGCCGCCAAGGTAGACCACAGGGGGTCATCCCGACAGTAGGCCGCCAGCGACTTTCCGGTATTGAAGACGTTCTCGAACAACTGGAGTTGGGGGATTGAGGGCGACTCGATCGTAAATGCCAGTTGGTCTTGTTCAACCTCCCCCTCGGAAGACGAGCGAGGTAGGGATAACCGAGAAGGACCAGCGGCAGAGGGAGCTTTTGAGGGCGAAGAAGACATGTTGACACAAGTTTTACTCGTGGAACACGAAGTTGTAGACGAGAAAGAGTAGTGAAAAAAAAGGAAGGACTTCAACGAAAAAAAGCTTCTAAAACACCACGTGCTCATCAGGTGATTTCCCACGGGTACGCGACAGGTCCTCCTCGAGGGCGCGGAGGACTAAGAGGGGGGTAATGTCATGCCTCGACCATTATCCACAGCCCTCTTAATGGTGACGACCAGGACAGCCCCAGTATCAGCCAAACACTCTCACCCCTCAGTACCGATCCACGCCCGTACCTCCCCAGATCCACGCCTGTACCTATCCAAGACAGCTCCTAAACCTCCCCCGACATGCGTCGAAGCCCTCCTACACCTACCCCATTAAGATACTAATCTCGATTACACGCCTCATGGCCCCTGATGTTCCCTTGATCACTTCCTGTACCTATTTAAGTAGCTCTGATACGTCCCGAAGCCCCAGCTTGGTATATTTTGAACACACACCCTTTTGCATAGGTCCAGTCCCTGTCCCTTTGTACCTGCTAACCATACGGATTTCTCTTTACTCTCTGTTTCTCTACCTCTGTTTCTCTCTACTTCTGTCTATTGTCTCTCTGATCATCTATACGATTGAATATACGCTTTCACTTCAAGCTCAGCCCCCAGGGACCTACCCTTCCTGACATATCCCTTCTCGGGAGCTTACACCCTCGAGACCCAGTTGCATATACGGCCTACTCGATCCTATATTGACGTTCTAGCGAGTACAACTCCTACTACGCAATACTGTACGGTCCCGCACTCTTCCTTAACCTCCCTACGCCTTAGGGACCCCCTCAAGGGTCATCATCTCGTCGTTCCAGACACTACTAGGTCATTCCCGTCCTCGGTTGCGGTTCTCGTAGCTCCCTTCGAGCTCCAGCCTGCTCCTAGCACGCTACAACATAAAACTTCATATACCAAACCTACCCTAAGACCCATTTTGACCCAGGTCTTACAGCACCCCAGCCTTTTTCTTTGTCTTTTTCGGCAACTCCACCACAGTCCCAGCAGTGTCAGTGGACCCTTTGAAGCTCTCGCCATCCCTTCTGCCATCTTTAACACTTGGGCCTGTGTCTCATTCGTGACTACCGTCCTTCACCAAGCCTTTTCCCATTGTCTTTGTCTTGGGTGTAGCCCTCCTCACCTTAGTGTCCTCGCTTCCAGCCAGACCTTGTTGATCTTCTGAGCCTCGGTCCTCACCAACAGTCCACTCCGTCTGCAATGCACCATTCACAGGGCCGTCAAAGCCTTTGGTCGACAGTGCTCATTGTTTTTGATTTGTCAATGCGGAGAGGTCTTGCTTGTCCATCTCTGGTTGCAACGTCATGCTTGCTTTCTTGATAGAACTTTCGTTTGCACTGTTTTCGCTCGGTACGTGATAATTTTTCTTCGACTATCGAGGTCTTTTTTTCTTCCCAGCATTCAGCTGTTTAGTGTGGGAAAAACACAAGATGATTGGTCTTCACTATGTGTTTGTGATGTGCACTCACCATAACCGTATGTTAAGACCATATACACTGTGTAACCATGCCAGAGGCCACAAGGTGTCTAAGAGTGGGAGGTCGAGTGGGACAGTAGTGAAGTTATTAACAACACCGCCGTTACGCCGTTAGTCCCCGGAGATTGAGAGTATAGAAGGGAGGAGCTAGTAGTAGCCAAGTCGGAGTGGCGGTAACGCCGGTGATGAGGAGCAAACCAAAGAACATCTAAGTCCTAAGGTTATAGTAGAAAGTATTTCAAGGCGATGAGCCTGAAGACTTAGAAGAGCACAGAGTTAAGGAGGGAATCTAAGTCGATAATTAAACTGAGGAACTACAGTAGCGTACAGGCAGTATTTATATCTACGGATCGGTGCATCGGTGCAGAGCACTAGACCAACTACTAGGAGCTATACGAGTAGTACCTGCAGGGTAGAGTAAAAGACAATAAGGAGGGACTAGAATGAAAGGGTATGTGTAGCAAGAAAGAATAATAAGAATGAGATTACAATAAAGGTAGATCTTCAGAACACCGAGCGGCGGAATGGAGCCCCGAGGCATGGACTTGACACCGTAGCACAGTACGATCTTCCCACTTCGGCAAGAAAATCATGAATTTTGGTTGCAAGTTGTGGACATAACCTTTTCATGATTCCCTACAGAAAGTGGTGAAAAAAAGATAAGAAACAGATGGTTATTTCAGTGGACATCAAACAGAGATTGCAGCACAGGGGACTTTGAAAGAAAAGTAAATTTCCACTAAGAGGTGGGGTCAATTTATAAAACTACAATACATACAAAGGAAAGACCAACCATTTGAAAGAAGGGAACAATTGAGTGTAACGGGAAAGGATAGGAATGAAGCGAAGTGATACTAAGGGAGGCTGTTTACATAGTATAGGTGAGCACAGGGTTGGGGCAAGGGAAAGTAAATCAGGGGCTGCATGAAGGTACAAAAGGGTCACATGATTGCCTTATAGGGCAAAAGCGATGCGTCGGACCGGACAAAGATAACTTTGAAAGGAAATTTTGCACGGGCGCTTGAGGTTATGGATGTTCAATGACCATTGCAAGCAAGGTGACATTATAATATTACAGTAAACCCAGCACAGTCCACTTATGTATGTATGACAGAATAGCAATGAACCGAAAATCCGTGCTTAATAATTATATCTACGGCCTCCATACAGACTGTCTAGCAGGTGTTGTAGGAATCGTACGAGGACGGGACGGGGATTTCGTTGGTGTTTCTGGTCGGGCAAAGAAAGGAGCCTCAGGCTCCGCACGGCGCATGAATTGTAACGGTGTCAAAGGTGATCCTCTTGTAGAGGGCGTGGACATCATCGATTGAGGACTATGTCCGGAAGGAGTCGATAGCGAGAAACTGGGCAACAGGGGGCCTCTTGGTTCCGGCGTTCTAGGTGGTCCAGGTGGGGTATTCTGTTCGCGTTCCTCCAGAAGAGTGGCAGAGCTGATCCACCGTTCTTCTCCGGAGGTATGCATACCAGGGGAATCTGGGGGGGCAAGTAACCTGAAGCTATCAGCGAAATGATCACGAATGAATCTGCAAATCATGATATGAGTGAAAGTGAAGTCAGAGTACGACGGCCGAAGACATACTTTGATAATTCCGACCAGCCTCCGCCTACGCGAACCATAACCGTCTGGGATCGCAATATTCTGCAGAAGCAAAGCTTCGGTTCTTGATCTCCTATCCAGTATTTACCACTCTGATCTTTCCAACTACCAAAAACCCCTTCAATATTAATGCCGATAGGAAGACTGTTAACGACGTCCCCAACAGCTACGTCTAATTTACTTTTGGGATTCGCGACGTAAGCTTTCCGTGGCGCAGAAGGTCGTTTTTGTGGTGTAGACACACGAGGTACTCCGGAAAAAGAGATACGCGGCGCCTTTGACCATGTTGAGGAGCGGCCATTGAATGACAGAGAGGCGTCAGAAAGACTGGGTGAAGGATCGCGTTTCTTTTGAGACGCAGTGGCGGTTTGTGAGCGGGTATGTCCACCTGAAAAGTTTCGTTTTGGCGGTGGAGTAGCTGCAGCACCAGTTAAACTCGTTGTTCGTTGACGAGACGCGTACGTAGTTCCATACAACGATCCTCCAGATATCGTTCGTTGTTGGGATGATCGAGTGGACATACGACTGTTCGAGCGAGTTCCGGGTTCATCGGAACCTGAGAACGCCCTTCGCGACTGGCTTGGAGTCGGGGAAGGGACATTAAGTCTACCGCGAGGTGTAGAAGAAGACACAGATAGGGTCGCGTAGCTACCGGATTTTCGCGCTTTTGCACTTGTGCTTGGACCAGGCTGGAAACGGAGCTGAGATTTGTTTAAAGAGACACGACTATCATGTCCGGAACTTTGGGTGCTCATTACACTGCTGGGTCTGGATTTCGTACCATGGACCCTATCATTACCCATTTCCTCTAATTCACTCCAAGTCTGAAGAACACGTTCGTTCTCAACAATAGCTCTTGGGTCCCCCTTCACAACCTCGAACGCGTTGGTCACGGCTTCGATAGTAGATTTTGTGAAAGATAATCTGTCGCTGAGCTGCTCCTCGGGAATCAAACTGGACAGATTTGTATAAGACGATGATAGTGGACCCAGCGGTGTTGCAGGGAAACTGTCGATGTGTTCTAGAAGATCGCTTAATGCGTCGTCACAAGTGCATAAAGCTTCAGATAAGGCTGCTAGACAATCGATGCGATCCAGTAACGTAAAAGATGTTTCTATATCATTTCTCAGCGACTTGAGTTGAACGTTGACAGACACAACTTCCACATTGTCGGGGAGCGACCCAACCTCTTGCTTGAGTGCCATAAGTTCTTGCCGCATGGCACGAGCTCTGTCTGCTCTGGGAAGAACAGAATTACTTGATTGAGGTCGTGCGGCGTCATTGATTCCAATGGATCGAAGCCTCTTTCGGAGGCGAGCCATAAGAGCGAGAACGTCTTTGATTTCTGTGGACATGGAAGAATGACCATCGGCGGGTGTAATACGAACACCGAAAACATCTTCACGAAAAACTAGATTAGATTGGTCCGATGCACGAATTTGTACAGGCCTGCTTACCTTCTTCAAGACTGATGTTCGCTGCTTCAAGCTCCTTGATAGCATGATTCCGTTCTTCATCCAATTTTTCACGTTCCAGTCGAGCCATTCTAGCCTCCTCCGCCGCCATGCGCTCTTTTTCAGCATGAAGCTTACGTTCAGCAAGCAATTTCCCTTCCGTGTCTTTCAATTTCGAGACCATTTCTATTCTCTCCTTCTCTAATCGAGCCTTCTCTGCTTCTTCCAATGCCAGTTTTTTCTGCTCCTCTTTCGCCTGCGCCTCTTCTGCAAGCCGAATTTCATTCAACCTGATTCTTTCCGTTTCTTCTTGCTGCTCCATCTCTAATCTAGCTCTCTCTTCTTCTTCAGCCAAACGTGCCTGCTCTAGTCTTCTCCTTTCTTCCTCCTCTTGTCTGAACTTTTCCGCTTGTGCGTGTTCAGCTTCCTCCTTGGCTACTCTCTCCCGTTCCGCCGCCAGGCGCGCTTCCTCTTCTTCCTTTTCCCGTTGCATTCGATATACAGCTGCTTCTTGCGCAGCGACTACCCGAGCACGAAGCGACTCGATATTTGCTTCCCAAGAAGTGATTTGACCTTCCAATTGACTGATACCCCTCGTTCTGGAAAGAAGCACCCTATCATGAACGTTGCTATCGAGGATACCGGGAGCGGATTCGAGTCGACGATGTATTTCGCGAACTGCGGTCAACGAACGATTAAGCCTGCTTCGATGAGTGGAAGACGACTGCTCGATATCAGCTGTCATTTTCGTTAAAGAATTGATAACATCTATTGCATTTTGAAGACCGGTGAAGGTTCCGTGAAGAGTAGTAAATTGTGAAGATGCTTGATCAATCTCGTTGAGCAAGGCGGACGTGGAGGCATCTAATTCTTTGGCGATTTGCGATAGGTGGAAATGGTGGACTTTCTGTTCTAGAGCGTGAACTTGACCATTGAGTCGCATGGTATATGAATTGCAGTCTGCACGGACTGAGTCATCGACAGAATGAAGGTCAAAGGGAAGCTCAATGAGCAGACCTTCGGGCCGTGTTGTAGATGTGAGATCGATGGTAGAAAAAGAGCGCTTAACGATAGGGACTTGCGATGATGAGCCAACAAGTGGAACTCGCTGGGCAAGGTTGTTAATAAACACCATGGTGTTCGAGCGAGTAGCAGCAAACTCGCTGCTCAGAGATTCATCCGTATCCGACACTTGCTCGTCTATAGGTGTATCATCAAGGACGTTTTCAGTTTTGGATTCGTAACGTGTCATAATGTCATCAAGACGGAGTTGTAAAGCATTGAACTCTTCCCGGATTCCGTTCATCACTGTAGTCTGTTTGTGTATGGACCGTAGCAAATCTATCATTCGCTGGACACGGATGGAATGGGATTTCAGATTTTGAGCGCTCTGTGATAGGGGTTCTTTGAGTGGTAACTCCAGTGTTGTGGAAAGAGAGGTGAGCGGATCGTCTACCGCTGTTTGCAATCGGGCCCCAAGTTGGGTCATTTGGTGTTCCAGTTCTGTATATTGCTGAAGGGAATCCGATGGAAGAGGGACGGTAGAAGGGCTTTCCGGCGTGGGAGGAGCTCCGTTGACGTTAGTTGTAGTGTCCTGACGCCATCGACATCTATCTATCTCATCAACGGCTTCTCGTCGAATAGCTTCCACTTCCTTCAATGTCGCATCCATTGTAGTCCAAATCCTCCTGGCTTCGCGCAACCTCCCCACACGCCCGACCGTAACCTCATTCAAACGCTGCGCTCGCTCGCGAATGGTTTTTAGCCGTAAAAGTTGAGTAGATGCATTCGTTTTGAATTCCTGATCCACACCTGGAAAGTCTAGATGTAGCAGTGCGGCAGGAACTTGACGGACTAACTCCGAGGCGGAATGGTCTGTTTTTGCGAGTTCGTCTAACAGGGAGGGAAGGAGTGCAATGAAGACGGAATGGCGACTCGGATCCAAACATTCATTCGACATGAGAGTAGGAGGCGTGCCATCGCCTTCGCTCGACGCTATCCCATTTTCCAAACGATCAATGATGGATTGGAAAGTGAATATCAGTGATGAGACGGCCTCATTCAACGTTTCCACGCGACTGACAGCATCATATGAGGCCCGGTACATTTTGGTAAGGGATTCCACGTTCCGCAAAAGTTCGGTAGTACTCTTGATCTCGGACGAGAGCGTTCGTGCTAGGGACTCATTGAATTCGGATTGTTGGGTAAACAAGGGATGGGAAGGACGCGGAAAGGTACTCGTGGATGATGCAGGGTTTCCTCGAAGCAGTAGCCGCTTCAGCAATGCGTCTGAGCGACTCATGAATGCAGCGCTCTGGCGAGCAGTTGGTTGCTGCATCATCGCACTCTCAATGTCTTCTAGAAGTGTCTGGGCAGCGAATTGATCCTTCATGGTTTCAACATAAATCTCATCAGCTCTATGTTGTCATTAGTCCTCGAACTAGAAATCAAGAAACGGACATCCGTACTTTCTCCATTGCATTACGACATTCAACACAAACTTGCCTATGTTTTCCATATCATTTACACATTTCTCGTCGATTCTGTCTTGTTCATCCAACAGAACTTCGGGTACTGGCTTTCGACTGTTGTCGATCAACTTATCGAGGAATTTGCCGGAAGCTGCTACGCTCCCGTGGCGCAGTGACGATACACGGGCAGACAACGTAGCAGCGTCCCGAGAAAGTAATTCCGCGAGTCTGAAGCGTGTACTCCGAGAGAAGGCAGGAGAGTTGATTGATGTGTCAGAAGCAACTGACGCTAAAGAGCTTACAGAGCCTCGCCGGTGATCCTCAAGAGTAGGATCAGTTTTGGGTGGGTTGTCGTAGACTAAGGCAGACCATTGCGCGCGGGATTCTAGGAATGCCTGTAGATCTGCAATGATTTTCCGACGTTCAACCCAGCTGGATATCCGATTCTCTTCCCATGAGAGCCGCACTCCTAATAAATCCAACGTTTCCGAGCGGTCCCGTAAGAGATGTAACAATTTGTCGAGGGCATAAATGGTCGTTAGCGTCAGCTCAATCAAATCAGTATCTTCAGGAGACAGATTTCTTTGCGTGGCGGCTGTTTTCTGTTATTAAGTATCATGACAATGTTGAGAGAAATTGAGGGCGCACCTCTCGTGAAATTCCGTAGCTTCTTGAGTTCACCTGTATCAAATATTTCGGTCTCTTTCTCAAGCGTATCGTGCTCCGCAAGCCATTTTTTTAGCTCCTCGCGTGTGGGGAGGCCAGGAACTTCCTCTGCAGAGGCTTGAACGGCATCCAATCCAACAAAAACTTCGATTGGTGGCATTTGTTCGAGAAGCTGACTATCGGTGAGATTGACTGCGCTTGCATAAGATAGCAGATCCTCCCTCTTGCGTACCTTAATCTTTTCCTCAATCCATGCCTTCCTCTCACTAAAAATCTGTAACTCGATAACTTGATGAGATTCAAGCGCTTCTTCGTCCCCTCCTGCCCTTGCTTTGGTAGGAACTTCCGGAAGTTCAGGTTGTAAGTTTACAGCATTAATTGAGTTGATATGGATCGAATCAGCTTGAGAGGCGGTCGTTCCAGACGAACCGTCTCCGGGAATGGTAGTATCTTCAAACATGGTCTGGGAAGTTGAGCCGCAGTGGAGATCTTGCGAAGAGCTTTACAATTTCGACGTCGAGATTGAGAGGTAGGATTAAAGAATGGATAAGAATAAAGTCAGGAAAACATTAGAGAGTTGTGCTCAAGTCCTCGCAATGGCAAATCGCACAACGAGGCGGTCGTATGTTACTTACGTTTCGTGTGCGACGGCTGTGGGAAAAATACCATCCCGTCCCCGTCATTTCTTTCTGAAGTTCATGAACTCGGATTTGCGATCTTTCTACGAGACGCGAGAATAGAAATCAAGGTCATTTTTGTTAAGTAATAAGTATCGTTGTCGAAGATATTTACAACCTTTCCACAGCCTCGATCTTGATCCTCTCAAACTTCTACTGGAGAAGAACTGTGCCCTACAGCTACTATCCCAAATTTCTCCTGGAGACCCTCGGAGAGTCTTGGTTTCTTTCATTTCTCTATAGATGGAATCGAACCCTGGGTTTGAATTTGCTACTTTTGCTATGAGAATAAACGTCTCCTTATTCTGGAAAAAGTTTGAACTAAATATATATTCACTACCGAACAGGTCTCTCTTTGTCTTCGTCAAAATCTGGAACAGCAGCGATTCCATGTTTGTGTTTGCTTGAATGCTCTAGTGTGAGTTTGTCCTTTGAACATGTTAAACCCGGTGGGACTTCTACATTATCGTACGCAGACTAGTACCTTCTGAATCAGAGCTGGGTACCCCCCGGTGCTCCATCCATTTCGCAGGATTTTGAATGGTTCGATCAATTTACTAAACTGTCGTAGGCATATAGGAAGAAAAGGAGTTCGAGCTTTTGCGGCAAGGTTCTTGCCATAATCCTCGACGCGTTGGTAAACCACGGATCATAAAAATTTGACCAAGTGTCTTGTCTCAAGTTCTGAACTCAAAAATCACCTAGTAAGTCTCATAGCGACTGCCTGCAATATTAACTCAACCAACAACCATAATTATGAGTGAAATATTCACCCAATTATCTCCAAGGCCAGTGGTTGTAGTCGATTACCTATTGTTCCGGAGCGCTCCTGTACCGACCTGCTCTAAATAATCAGGATCTCCGTGGAGCGCGACTCGGGACTACGGACTCTGGACTCGATAGGCATGTCGGGACTGGGATCTCGGGACTTGGGCAAACGTTGATGACTTCGAGAAGGTATTTGGACCAATCAGGCTGGCACCTGAAACCCTTGGACTTTTTCTCTGGCCGATGTCATGTACGCCCTCTGAGTAGATGCACAGGGGTATACCAGTCCGTTGCCTTCTATACCCATTGCTAACATTTGTAAAACCTCTGAGCGCGGACGTGCAGGGATGTATACAAGTCGTTTTTGTTGAATTGATTACTTTTAAGTACTATGTATAACAATAATGTTCTCTTGACCCCGCTCCAAACAATGTAATGATCAAAATGTGAAGCAAGTGCTTACTTATGTAGAATGCTGCAGTTGGTACTGAGATAAAACTAAATAGTCACCTTGCTTGTCAAGGTCTATCTGCCACCGACAATTGAAGCAGTTCCTGGTGTAGAAGAGCATCAAAAAAAGCTGAGTACTCTTCAGTCTTCTACACACAACATCTGCATATACACTGACGGCTCGCTCAAACCTGTTCATCGGGTTAAAAGAGCTGGAGCAGGACTTGTTGCATACCAGAGAAATCAGGAAATCTTCAGCCGTAGCATTGGGCTGGGAAACCATGCAGAATCATATGATGGAGAAATAGTGGCCTTGAGCTATGCGGCGGGAATGGCAACAGAGTTATCGACTGAAGACCCCCGAATAACTCACTGGCAATTTTTCACAGACAATGCATCTAGCATTGATACCATCTTTGATACATCACCGAAACCAGGCCAGCTATATTGCTCCAATTTCTACCACAAAGTGACGAAGTTTTTAGATTCCGATCCGGCACACACAGTCGAAGTTGCATGGGTACCCAGCCATGCAGGAATACAAGGAAACGAACGCGCGGACTTTTTTGCAAAAGCCGGAACTGAGAGAATAAGCGAGGCCACCTGGACTAGGTCCTTATCCAACGCTTATCGAATGAGCAGGGTACGAGCCGAAAAAGAATGGAAGAAATTGTGGGAACTGAGGTCTGTACATGGCCGCTTCGCTATTGCAAACCAAATACCGCCTTCTTTGAAGCCTACTTCCAGACTCAGAGAAACACCAAGAGAATTATTTGGACGCCTAATGCAATGTAGGACAGGACATGCATTCCTAGGCGAGTACTACTCTCAATTTGTCCCTAATAAGAACGTTGACTGCCCATGTAGCAAAGAATTGCAGACTCGAGAACATATCTTAAGGGCATGTCCACAATATGAAGACTTCCGCTATATTTTACGGAAAGCATCAGAGGATATATGCCTGAAAGACATACTCGGGACCAGTGAAGGCATCGAAGCCCTGACTGAGTTTCTGAAAGAAAGCGGTGCCTTCACTGTGACAGGCAAACCGCGGTCCAAGCGTACGGAGATCAACTACATGCCACTAGGGATTTGGGAGGACTTAAACGCCATGTCTCGAGGGATGGAGGAAGACATAACTCAGGAAACAGATTGGAGAGACGAGATAGTTGACTCCAGCGATTCGGAAGCCGAGACGTGATCCTGAGCCAAACTGCGACTTCATTTTTATTCTCATTCTGCAAGATTTGCACAAATGTGCAGTCGAGCACAGCACACTCTACCGCGACACCTACACAATACACTACAATATGACCCATAGCTACACCTACACTTGCAGACTCATCACCACGACCCAGAACCAAGTAACGGAGGCAGGCGACAAACTGTATTCATTGAGTCGCCGCGGCTCCCCGCGCCTTAGTACCATAGTCTTACTTGCTTGCGGTTAATAAAGAGTTACTGTAAAAAAAAAAAAAAAGAAGCAGTTCCTGGTGTCTTTTGTACACATGTACAAATAAATCACTGATTTCCCACAATAAGCACGCACTATACCCTACTATACCCTACTATACCTGCGCTGTTTGGCCATACTACATAAGACTTCGAAACTTCAAGTTCAGCCTTTTGGTTTCTTGACAACCCGATCACTGGATTTGAATTATGCTAATAGCCTAGCATCGACTTTTTCACATTCTACACGCCATTTATTTGCCCTTGCACTGAAGCTCTATTTATAATTAGCCCTTTAAACACTCTTCGTTCATGTATGCCCATCACCCACATACTTTCTACTCCCCTTCTAGCTCTCCACCCTCTTCCCCATGCCCGTTCCCGGATTCTTCCCCAGCCTCGTCTCCCACTAGAAGCACCAGCGACCTTCCTAGTCTAGACCTCCTAAACGCCGACTTTCCCTCCCCTTCTTTAAACTCGCATTCACCTCCGCTGCACCCGTTCTCCGGGTCAGCCAAACAGGTCAAACAGTTCCGCATGCATGAGAAGAAGACGACGATGGTGAAACGGTCGCTTTCGCCTGATGATTATTCGGTGTTTGATTCCTCGCCGACGAATTTGACTGCAAAGAAAGTTCGGTATGGCTACGTGGACAAGGATTCTCGTGATAAATACGAGGAGGATCTGGTGCAGCCACCAAAGCACCGGGGTTTTAGTATGGCGTTTGAAGGGATAGATTTCAATTCTCCTAGCTTATTTGATCCTGACGCGTTCAATAACTTGTGTCCGTCGGTGACTGGGTCAGACCCTGGGCCTGAGAAGTTGTTTGAAGACACTGTGGAGAAAGCATACATGGATTGTAGTCTGCATATCGCGTTCGAGTGAGTTTGAAGCTTTCATTCTTTTCTCTTTTTTTTCAAAAACTCGTCGCAAACTCATTAAAAGTTCCTATCTTGTGGTTGCTGTTTTCGTTTTTGCACAGACGTCAAAACCTTTCCTACCTCCCCGAACGCGGGATAACTGACCTCAACAATATCGTCATCCTCGACCAATACTCTGAACAGAATTTCGTTAATCCAGAAACTATTGCTCGTTCAGCTGCAAGCCGCTCAAGTTCAAATTCAAATTCAGAACAATCAACCTCGACTTCGGATTTGTCATTTCATCATCACCGTAAACGGAGTCAGGCTCATCGTCTAGAAATGAGTCGGACACCAAGCACACGCACACTACCAGGTGTACCTCGACAATCAATGACTCTATTATTGGCTGATAACCTTCTCACTCGTCTTCCTCCGCAATTATTTCACCTTGATAGGTTGACTGTTTTATCACTCCGTGCGTGCTTGAATAACGTTTCTCTTACATCTACTCATTAATAACCCATCCTAATAATAGGTTCAAACAAATTAGCCTTCCTCCCCCCGGAAATCGTCTTCCTCGCGTCATTAAAAGAACTCAACGTCGCCAACAACAGGTTGGCTTATCTCCCAGCTGAGATGCTTGGGATGACATTATCCAAATTGTCTGTGCAGCCCAATCCGTTTATATCTCCGCCTCCGTCGCTTCTATCCGAAACGCGTTCGTTCAGGCGAACGTTGACGAGGAACAAGACAAGTAAATCTCGGTTGGGTCAGGCTGTGCCTAGGATGATGTCCCCGGTCAAGTTGATCTTCAAGAACGGTGTTCCGTCACTGTTTGAGTTGTGTTTAAGGGCTTTTACCACTACTTCCAACAGTAACTACTCCAACAACCCCTTCTCCTCCTTCTCCGCTGCAAACTCCTCCTTTCCATCTTTCACCCCTTCTCCAACAAAAAGTTTCAACAGTCCAACTCCAAATCAAACACCGACCAAAAATACCCCTGATGCAACAATTTCCTTCATCTCTCCCCATGTCCGTCGACCAAAAATCGAACTGATATATGACTTACCCCCCGAATCCACATCTTTCCTCCCTCCCTCGGTTCAACGCCGCTTGCATTATGCGGTTCCGGGGAGCGTGAAGGGGTATTCAAGTGATGACGAGTATGAGAATCGGTGTCAGAGTCAGGATTGGGATCATCACTCCTCCCTTACCGATACCAATACCAATTCCATTTCCGATCTAGACGAGGTTACTGGTGTAGGGTTTTGTCCTTCTCCGTGTCATCGCCATCATGGTCCTAATGGCCTTACCTCCTCCCTCTGTTACCAACACACCGAAGAGCGATTCACATGGGAGAGTACAATTGCGGGTGTAGAAAATCTAGGAGAGATCCCTATGAGGTGGAGAGGATGTCTCAAGGGGTGTTTAGGGTTTCTGGATGTTGGAGATGGAGATGGAGATGGAGAGAAAGCGGAGAAGGGGCAGACCATCTCGACCTCAATACCTACGCCTATCCCAACTTTGGGACCTGGTTCGGATGTGGCAACTGCAGGCATGACTTCATCTCCGCCCATGGATATTGATTTGGATTTGGAACATGCCGTGAAGCCAGTCGATTTAAGCGGTGTGGAGTTTACGGAGAACGATTTTGACGATGAATAATGAAGGGAAGGAGGCAGTATTAGGGTAACACCCTAATACTGCAGTGGTATCACGGTGTGTTTCCTCAGGTTCCATATCTTGCACATTTTTTGGCTCTCACTAAATCGAACAACTCACTGCATTTGTACATTATCTCTACATACATACATCCTCATTACATACATCTAAAGCACATCCGAATTCCATCTGGTTTGTACATAATGACTTCCTGCTAGAGATACAGCACGGACTGAGAGTAAAATCCCATCCAACCACGTTCAACCTCATAAAATCACTAAATCAGGCCTCAACGCTCAACGCCCAGTCTCGACGAGACTGCCACCAACCAACCAACTTCATTGCTTCGGTGCCTAATCAGTACCTAAGGAAATCCAATAGAGCGATACGTAAATAAAGCAAGAAGGAAGAGCTGATATGATACACACCGGTGTTTATGTTTGATCTCTCACTCCGACTCCTATCCTGACTCCTCGGTAAGTTCTGCAACATCAACGCTGAAAGCCTAAGGTTTTCCACGCGGGATTTGTTGTCGTAAATTGGGCTCTTCTGATTGTTCGCGCTGATACTGGCTCCCGGGCGATGAGTAGGTTCAGGTGGGATAAGCAGCGGAATAGAGAGCTCGACTTCGTGCATGAATGCAGCGATATCGGCTAGAGAGAGACCTATTGAACGGAGGGCGTTGCCTTGGGTGCTGCATTACAAGTTATCGGTTATCGGTAATGTATTGGGATCCGTTATGAAAGAGAAGAGTTATCATAGAATCAGCACATTGAGATGTGGAAAAGTGTGAGTGCGTGATAAGTAACTCACCGATTGATCTTTGCTTCTTCCAGTAGAAACTGCAAATTGGATTGATATTGAGCAGTAGCAGTAGCAGAATTGTCATTGCTCAGTTTGTTTGCTTTCTGCAACATATCCCGAGTCTGATCCAAGTTTTGCCTCAACTCGATCAAGTTGGCATGCAATGCGGTGTATAATTGCTTTGCATCGTGTGCTTCGCGTTTGGCTTCGTTGAGCTCGATCTTCAATTGGTTCACCAGGTGTTCTGTGTCGTGTGTGGCTTTCGTAGCTTGTTGGTTCAAGCTCAAGACCATTTCACGCTCTGCGTTGATCTGGTCTGTCTGGCTCATGAGACCATCCACACGCTGTCGTTCAGCATCTACAATGCCACAAACATTACTCAACTCCTTCCGCACATCACGAATTTCCTTCCTCAAATCGTTCACCACCTCGTTCGATCCTGCTTGCACATTCGATACCAGAAGCTCCAAGTCATTGACTCTGCGGTGGATAGATTTGGTATCTCTTCGGAGAGATGTTAGTTCCCGCGTGGCTTTGTCGGTGGTTTGTCGTATTCGTCTGGAGAATAAGAGGTAGGGAACGAGGAGGACGGCTGTGAGACCGCTGAGGAAAGTGATGTGGGTAGAGAGTGGAAAGTTTGGGAATGTGGGTCGACGTTCAGGGAGGGGGTTGGACGTGGTGGATGGGTGAGTGGAGGAGGTGGGAGTGGGTATGGTGGTAGTATCAGGTACAGCCATCGATGAAGGTAAGAGAGAGATTGCAATATTTAATAAGCAGACTCCATGAGTGACCCGCCCACCACAAAATAACAAACCAACTTCAGTCACTTTTGCTGTGGATGAATGGACTAGACAAGAACATACAAGCAGTATGTGCAGGCTACATATTGAACATATTGAACCATGTAGTATTCAATAGTACACTCAAAAAATTTCGGCACGTCCTACACCATCAGTGCATTAAGAGGGAATCGAACCCCCGGCGGGTCGACACATCGGCACTTCGCAATTCGAAAAATGGCAACGACCCAGGTTACCACTACCCCATTAATGCATTGAACATTTGGTGTTTTTTAATGTCACTACACGTAGGAACAAGTTCTTCTCTTGCATTCCTCGACGTTCCTTATCATTATCTTTCACTTGGGGTTCTTTTTCACCTTCACCTTCGTTTTTTTTGATCATTTTACAGTGTTGTACATCTACTAGTCTCAGAATCATTCATCAAGGGAAAACAGAACGGAAAAGGAGTAATCATGGTCGCTCAATCCGAATCTCAATCCACTCATCCCCCAGCTCTAAACTCCACAGCATCATATCGTATTTCCAGACCTCTCCTCGTCGGTCCTTCGTCACCCATTTATCCTGGTTCCCCGTACCCGATCCGCTTGCAAGGCCCGGTCTGCAAAGGATTCGGAAGAGGCGGTAAAGACCTCGGGTGTCCCACTGCGAATCTACCTGATGACGATAACGGTGGAATTGGAACCGGTGTACAAGAAATGCGCGGAAAAGTTGATACTGGGGTGTTTTATGGTTTCGCAAAGGTTATTCCGCCTTCATCCAACGATCACATCGACCACTCCACCCTCCCGATGGTAATGTCCCTCGGCTGGAACCCGTTTTACAAAAACGAACGCTTGACAGCTGAAATACATTTATTACATGAATTCGAGAATGATTTTTATGGATACGATATGAAGGTGTTGGTGTTGGGGTATATAAGACCGGAATTGGATTATGTTAGTCGAGGTGAGTAGCAATAACTAATTGTATTGATTCATTCTTATCCCCTCTCCCAATATACAGAAGCACTCATAGAAGACATCGACACAGACAAACGTGTAGCACTAAACTGTCTTGCCAGACCGGATTACGCCCGGTTCGCCGAGGACGAGTTCTTCCTCGATGATAAATCCAGTGGGGCTCAGAAGTCTGGGCGAGCGGTGAACGGTGATGCGTGGAAGGAGGAGCAGGAAGAGATGACCAAGTTATAACCCGTCGTAGTTGGCGTGGGCCCAAGGGTTGGATGTAATAGAGATAGAATGGACTCTGAAGATAGAGACGCAGTCGAGAGAAGGTTACTCTTGTGTATGGCGTGTTGTGCATAGTAAATAGTAAATAGATAGATAAAGGCAAACTACGGAATACAATTTACAGTGTCCAGAGCATATAAATAAATCGGACAACAAGAACATTATATACTTTCTTCGTATATACTTTTCTCTTCGTCCAATTTTTTGCTCTCCATCCTTACTTCCTAGGAATGCTTTCTATTCAATTCCGACGACTAGACTCGTCGGAATCTCAGAGTCTTTTTTGGGAAGACTCCCTAGGACTCCCGACTCCTCTTTCACACTTCACGGGCCGCCTTCCTCCGACCAAAGATAGCAACTTCTGACCTGGTTCTGAAAAAACTTGGGCAAAGAATTCCAGTTTTATTCCTGATCGACCGTGTAAAGTCTTCCCACAGCTTCCCACCAACCTCCCTTTTCAAAATACCTATTCTTAGTGCTCTCTGAGAGTCTCTGTGTCTCTCTTTTTCCTTACTCCACCATACCCCTTCATACTGATCAAACCTCATCTTAATGTCGGCACCTCCTTCACCAAATCCTCTACATGGAGTAGAAGTGCTCCTCTTCGATGTCTTTGGAACCGTCGTAGATTGGCGCAGTTCGGTGACAAAGGAGCTGGAGAATATTGGAAAGAGGTATTTCTTGAATGGTTCGTACTGGTTTAGTTTTCATCACCTAGTTCGACATATGCTTTTGATTATTATTGTCTCCGACTTTGTCTTGAAGTTATTCACTATCTCTGAACAATTGACTCAATCAGACTCGCCTCAAGATTGGCTTGACTTTGCGAATGAGTGGAGGAAGGGGTATATGGAGAACACGTATGTATGGGTTGATTCATCAATTTAGTACATACCATTCGGCCCAATAACTGTTCGGCTAATGCGCCTACAGACGCCGGATTGCAGAAGGTGGGGAAGGAACTAATGATGTAGATATCATGCATCGAGAAGTAAGTACCTATCAATGATCAACCATCGGTACATACCCCCCCACAAATATTGAGAATTTCGCAGATTCTCGACACCATGCTATCCTCACCCCGATGGTCTCACATTGGAGAAGCCTTAAAAGAAGAAAAAGCTAGGGTTGAGTTGAATTTGGTTTGGCATCGTTTGGATGGTGGGGAGAACTTATCCTCTACATGTATACTGTGCTAGCACTAATGTAGTTTCCCATTTTCCCTTACGGCCTACGATCCACGTTCATCCTCATCCATCTCCCCCCGACGAATCCCGGGTTACAGCATGGCCTGACACCTTACCCGGCCTCCACGCCCTCAAAAAGCATTTGATCATCGCCACCCTTTCCAATGGAAACGTCCGTCTCCTCGTCGACATGGCTAAGCACGCGGGTTTACCATGGGATGCAGTGTTCTCGAGTGCATTGTGGGGAGTGTATAAACCGTGAGTGCAATTTCAATTCACCTGGTCTCAACCCAGCAGCCGGAGTGACTCGCTGTGATTTCAATTAATGGACTCTTCGTCAAATTTGATTCATTTTGTACCTGCGTTGTTTTCTGAACTACGTTGTACTTACCACTTACTTCTCCGCTTCCTCCTCCTCCTCCTTTCCCTTCTCCTATACACAGAAACCCCCTTGCTTATGCCTCAGCCCTACATCACCTCTCTATTGTCCCGAATAAAGAAGGCACAACCAAAGCAGCGATGGTTGCTGCACACCTTTTCGATTTGCGCGCTGCAAAGAAGGCGGGGATGAGAACTGTTTATGTCCGTCGGCCTGGGGAAGATGCGGGTTTGTCGGATGAGGATAGGAAAAAGCTATCGGAATCGGGAGGAGGAAATGTAGATGGGGTTGATGTGGTGGTGTCGGATTTCAAGGAATTGGCGAGGTTGTTTGGTGATTCAGAGTGAAATTCAATGTGTTGGTAAGGCTTTAGGACTCGTCGCTGTTTGGTGAATTATGTTGTGTATGTACAGTATTTGTAGTTCTTAGTAGCACAACATCTCTCTCTCTCTCTCCGCGGAACGGAAGGAGGAAAAATGACTTCAAGTTGGGTATGTCAAACGATTTGAATTCATCCCGAACCAAAGAACAACTCGGAAACATCTGTGGGCAAAAAATAGTAATGTTGTTTATCAGGTAGGTACCAACAACAAAGATGTCCCCGCAATCTGACTAGAACCATTTACATCGAATCAAATACCGGAATACAGGAGGAGGATGAGGAGGATGGCATAGAAGTGGTAATAGTCATACTAAGTTCACGAAGCGATGATATCGATTTTCATTCCTAGTGAACGAAGTGTCCCTAATTGGGGATGGTCAAGCATCTTCCTAGCCTCTTTTTCCGGCGCGGTGATAAACACTTCGTGAGGTGACAGATTGTTATGATTGGAAGAGTTGGCAGTAGAGAGACGAGAAAGAACACAGTGATACAAGTTCTCCATTAAATCATAGCTGCCCCCGGGTATAGGCATACGCCACAGATGGAGTTTCAGTTGATGAAGGACGGGAAATGGGGTGATAGTTGCTGATTCCAAAGGCTTCAGTTTGCAGAAGATATTGTTGGCTCTGTGATAGCTAAGTTCACTGACTGCAAGTGATTTGAGGGTCATAGTGCTCTGGATGTCCTCGTAAATATAGGTCCATGCATTGATAACTAAACATTCAAGATTGAAAGCGGAGCGCTTTTCAAACTCTTTGATGGTGGATTTCAGCAAGGGGTCAGTGTGAAAAACTCGGATAGATAGGGATGTAAGAGCTGGGCAAGTTATTGATTTGCAGACTGCCGTGACATATGAGAAGACTGGATGATTTGACTGTTCTACGAAGAGCTCTTTGAGACGAGGAAGTACTTTTATCTGATCCTCTGAGTTGGGATCAAAGGCGAGTGGCAAGTCTTGTACTAAAACTAACCTGCATAAATTGGGGAGGTGTTCGCACACTCTCAATGCAACCTTGTATGAAATATTGGAAATCAAGCAATCTGTAATTTGACTGCAGAGTTTTGTCGAGAGTTTAGCCTCGGTGATACTAGATCCTAAGCCGCCGCTGCCAACAATCGAGTATGATTTTAGCCTTGGAGCAGGTATATCAACTAATGGGAGCACCTCCAGAAGCTTAACTTGCAACCTTCTCAACAAGGGAAAGGAGTCTTCTGATAAGACCATATTGTTGGAATCAAAAGATTGAACTCTGCCCAGAAATAATGATTCCCAGCGTTGGGAATGAGAGGCAACGAGGGCAGAAATGCTGTAAGCATAATTATCCGAGCGATATGAGGGCATGTCAAGGTAGATAGCAAGAGGTAATGCGGCTGAACGACTTAGATACCCTGATAGAAGGGAGAGACCAAAAGGAAGCGGACTCTGACTCGGATGACTATTCCATACATTCTGTTGGGTTATTTGTGAATGACGTAAACTGACAAGGTAATCCGCTTCGATTTTGACTCGTGTCCAAAGGAGAGGTGTACGCATGGCTGTCCCCCTCCAGCGACGACACACCCGGCTATATGTCCATGGAGGGGAGTTGAGATCCAGAGAATGTCGTGCCGAAGGAAAATAGTCTCCGGGATCTATATAAAGCCCTGCACCATGGAGAAATATCTCCACCAGGAGATCATCCGGCATGCGTCGCATAGGATTCAGAACCGTTTCGTGCTCTGAGACTGCTTTTGCAAGCAAAGCTTTAGCGCGCTCGAGCTCTTCGAGCAGAACCTTCACCGAGACAATGCGGGCCTTAAGGTATTGGAGTTCCGATTTGCCATGGCCTAAGAAGGTCTCCAGAGTTTTCTGTTCATCTTCGGTTGGGGAGTCATTGGTGTGCAGGAGGTTATTGACGCGGGTGGAATGAAGAGGAATAGGTAGAGGTGCTCTATCAGATGAATATCCACATTGTGGGCATGACATAGCGATTATCACGACAAGTGATTCTTCGAAGCAGTGATTGAGGACACTGAATAATCAGATAAAGAAACAACAATCCAGGGTAAAAGGGCAAGTCACCTCACGAGAGAAACAAAGATTTACCAAGGGTCGGAATGAACAAGTTATTCAACTTATTGAAGAGAAGCCTGGACGCTGATAGACGCAAATATCTTAATTATTAGGGAAGGGTGGGTGGTTCACGGAATATGGCGATGGTGGACTGGACGGATGATAGTCGACACGCAAGCTCTGAAAGGCGCCTAGAGCGATGCGGTTTGTCTTATCTAAGTGAAGTCGGCGCTCAATGATCTGTTAATTTCTTTTTCAATTGTCTCCGGAGCATTTATAGGTATGGTGGACAGAATATCGAGCTTTTTTGGACTCCCAGACCATCGAGGTCGACGTTGCGCCAAAACGAGTTCTTGCGTCTAGATTCTACATTAAACCACACCACCTACCTGAGTCTGTTAGACTGGTCTCAAACAAATTCATGCTAGGTCCCGCTCCGAATTTGGATACCTGAGACAATACTGCGCTATATCTGTGTCTACTGTGTAAACCAGATACAATTCTATATGTCAAAGTCAATACCTATATCATCCTTTAATTGGTATGGTGAAAGCACGCACCTTGGACCTTGGTAAGTGCATTTGCATATGCTCTTTCATCGAGAGTTAATAATTGTGAAAAAGCAGTACTAAGCCTTGCAAGGCACCAGTAGTAAATCTGCCATGGCAAGCTTCAAGGGTAGTAGCGTAGTTCTACACTGTAGGAAGTATCTTGCACAATATACAAACTGGGATTCGAGGGCTGTAGTGAGTATACTGACAGCCAAACCTTGAGTGTGATTAAGTGAGAGTGAAACACAAATCGTTGAACCACGGGAAAGTCGCTCATATATAGAGGCTAGTACGGGTGGTTCAACATTTCTTTGAGCTTTTTTGCGTATTTTCTTGAGCTCTGTCTCCGCTTTTCGTTGGAAGAATAAGTCCTTGAGTGTTTTCTCGATACTTCCAAGACATCCGACAGACCCTTGGTATTGGCGTTGGGTTGGGAGGGTTCAAACGTTCACTGCTGAATTTAAAGGGTGCTTGAAGTAGTGGTGAGGGTGACACAATTAGCGCGCGCTAATTTCGATCTCTCTTCACTTAACCGGCTCATGCGCTGTGCTCACGTTTTATCCCTGTGAACCTGCGAGCGATGTCAATTCCGACCATACCGAATTATTATCCCCAAGCGCATTACACTACACCTTCAGCCTCACCAACAGCCGCTACCCCAGGCCTCACCGGAGCTGTCGCTCCAGTTCCAGTTCCAACTCCAGCTCTAGCATCTACGACGTTGTCATCGACGCATTATACACCCTCGCCATCTGCTGCTCAGTATCTTGCTCAATACGCTAGTTTGCGTGCTGGGACACCCACTTCTGGTACGAACATGGTGGCTCATACCCAAATAATGTTATTAATAATAATACAGCTGGTGGTTCTTATTCTTTTCCTTCGACGACCTATAATGCTTCGTCGTATGGATCGGGAATTCCCGGGGTTAGTGGGATTCCTGGTGTAACAACTGCAATGGGAGTAGGAACACATAAATCACCTACAGGAACAATCCGCCCTTCGTCGCCTGTCGCTCCTGCAGTCACTTCACGAGAAGCAAGTCAGTCTATACAAAGATTAGCTGCAGGTGAATTGCGGAATGCTGGGTTCGATGGTGCGATGCCGGAAGCATTGTATATCATTGAACAAGAGGTTGTTGGATGTAAGGTGCAATATACAATCTATTTTCTTTGACTGATTTAGCCTTTTTCCTCACCCAAGTCGTTCAATCTTTATACACTCTCGCGCACTCGTACTCTAACCTCGCAAATAGATCAGGACCAATCGCTACTGATTTACTTCTTGCGGCGGAAGATTTCGAGAAAGATTGGGCGTATGATGTCGGCCCGAAAACATTGGCGAAATGGATTAGGAAGAGGAAGAGGAAACAGATGAAAGGAAGGGACACAAAGGGAAAAGCAAAAGCAAAACCGCCACCATCCCTCAACGTCGTCCCTTATCCTCCTCGTTCACCTACTCCAGAATTACTCCATTCCGACGACGAGATCGACATAGAAGACCCAGACCCCACACCCACTGCACCGGTCCAACAACAAAAATCCCACTACCCCAATCACCAAATAAACCACATCCCACCAACCGCACATCCAACTCACCTTTCACTCGCTCCTCCATCGTTGACCTCACATAATCAAATCCAGGCTTCTAATCCAGCGGCAACGACCACGACGAAATTGCGCACGATACCAACATCCACATTGCGTAATCTCCCGGGAAATTTACCTGGTTTGCCGCCCAAACATACATATTTGCAGACACCAGTGAGTCGGTTACGCGTTACGAGTATTGGTTAAGGATTCACTCAACCCAACTATCGCCATAGGCCGCACCCCGTCGTGCCCTTTCCCAAAACTCAACCTCATCCACGTCAAATTCAAACGCTACCCCAAAATCCCAAAACCAGCTCCAAATGGAAAAAAAGCTCCGCACTGCCGCACTCGTTCAAGAATCGCTCAAGAACCTCCTTTTAGCAACAGAGTATAGCGAGGAGGATGATATGGATATTGATTCTTCTCCGAATGGTGTGAATGGGCCTGGAGGGAGTGGCAGTGGCAGTGGAGGTGTGGCAGCGACGGCGAAACAGAATGCGGAGCTGTTGGGGCATATTGTCAATTGGGAGAGCACAATTGGGTTGGGGGTAGGTGGTGGAGGTGGGGGGAGGAAAAGATGGAGGGTTTAGAGGAGAGGTGGAGAAACCTTGAGTTATGTGCATGTGTATGTAAGGTACACTGATAGTAGAATGAACAATTATTTGCTCCATTGCTGCGAAGCAAAAAACTTGGATATTTGGTTGGAAGCTACACCAAATGCACAGTATACAGTATGTACCAAAAGCAAAAAATTCATTTCTCTCTCTCTCTCTCTCTCCCTCCTCAAGTGATACTCCAACGAATTTCCAATGCATTAAGGGGGAATCGAACCCCCGGCGGGTCGAAGGACGCAGCCAAACTAATATGGCAACGACCCAGGTTACCACTACCCCATTAATGCTCGTAGAGACCAGCTATGTAAGAGCTATGACACAGAAAGTTTTACTTCCGACACTCACTCAAATATAGCAACAACGACAATGAATTCCACATACAAACTCAAGTGAAATAAACGAGTGAAGTACGACAACCGACTACTATGTGTACTATTGCGACGACGAGCACATATAACAAGACAAAGGTTAACAACGAACAGGGGGTATTAGACTGAGGGAGCCTATTTACGCAACCGCACTCAGTTTGGACGGCGGAGGGACCGGGATATCCCTAGCCCTGGGAGCAAAGTCCATCAATTTCGTCCCCGTCTTCATAGTCTTGGGCACGAGCGAAGCCGCAGACGATGTAGTAGTGTTGGGGGTGACGGCAGGCGCAGCAACCTGATACCCAGACCGCAACGGCCCAGAAATTGGTCCTAACAAATGATCAAACCTACTCCTTGCGACAAACACCCCCTGTGGGTCAACCACGTCCTTCTCCCCATCCCTCAACGTTTTCGGTGTCGTCCCTGTCTCTTCCCCAAGCTGCTCCTTGGTCCAAATTGGTTCTACGACATCATCTTCACCTGGAACACCAACAGTCGCACGTCCACCGAGAGCTTTCCAGTCTTTGATCCTGTTGATGTTTAGATCCGTGAAGACCTGGTCGACAGCTGCGACCAGTTTGTCGATTTGTTCGACGGTGTGGCGTTGCGTGACGGTTATTCGGAGACGTTCTTCGCCGACAGCGACGGTGGGATAGTTAATGGCCTGAACGTAGATGGAGTGGTCATAGAGAAGCTTGTCAGATGCGGCTTTGGCAAGAGCTGCGTCGCCGACGAGGACAGGAAGGATGTGTGATGGACCGGGTCTACAAATTTTGCGGGCATAGATTAAGATCAGTACACAACTTCAAAAATCCGCAAAAACCAATCAAGGATACTCACACAACAGGAATATCCAACTCTGCGAATCGGCGTTTGGTTTCCCGGACATTGACCTGTTTGAGCTGACGATCACCGAGGTATATCTTTTGGTATGCGATACTAGCTTGAGCACCGGCGACCGTAGCAGGAGGCAAAGACGTTGTGAAGATGAAACCAGGAGCGTATGACCGAATCATGTCGATGAAATCGTCTGAACCAGCAATGTAGCCGCCGACAGCGCCATATGCCTTACCGAGAGTACCTGTGAACATCCAAAAAAATGTTGGCATCATGCAGATGGAAGTTATGAGACATCTACTGACCAGTGATGATATCGATACGATCCATGACTGAACCAGGAATGGGGTCAGGGTTTTCGCCATGTGCCAGTTGAGCTTCATAGTCAAGGTGTTCCGCGACACCAGCGCCACGGGGTCCGTATAAACCGACAGCATGCACCTAAGGCAAGAATCATATCAGGGGAAAATTCATTTGTGAATAATGATAAAACAAAAACATACCTCGTCAAGGAAAGTCAATGCGCCATACTTCTCTGCCAAATCACATATTTCCGAGATGGGACTGATACTACCGCACATGGAATACACACTCTCAAACGCAATAATCTTCGGAGTCTCCTTGGGGTACTCCTTGAGCTTATTTTCCAAATCCTCCAGGTCGTTATGCTTGAAAATGACCCGTTTCGCTGTAGAGTGACGCATCCCTTGAATCATGGATGCGTGATTGCTCTTGTCAGAGAACATCACACATCCGGGTAATTTGGTTCCGAGGGTAGAGAGAGTAGCATCGTTGGCGACGTAGCAGGACGAAAAGATTAGAGCAGCGTCTTTACGGTGGAGAGTAGCCAATTCACGTTCGAGGCCAAGATGGACGGCACCGTTACCTGCGATGTTACGGGTTCCTCCCGCACCATGACCGTACCTGTCTAAAGTCCGACTACAAGGAATTGAGCTAGGTAGAACGAGGGGACAAATTATACAACTAACTGCATGGTCTCCAGGACAACTGGGTTGTTACCCATTCCAAGATAATCATTCGAGCACCATACTTGAACTTCATCTTCGACCTTGGCAGTATGCGCAACAGGGAACTTGTGCGCGAGACGGTTAATGTTGTTGAAGTACCGATAAGATTTATCCTTGTGTTTCTTCTCTAGTTCAGTGTTGTAGAACGCCTCATAGTCGTAGGCACCGGTGCGAGTAGAGGAACTAACCGAGGTAGATGCGGTAGAAACGGGAACCGGGTGCGGGGCAACCCCCGCGGCCTTTGCAGTCTGTTCGAGAGCAGCCTTATGGAAAGGACATCCAGCAGCAGCAGCAGCCTTGCTAGATATTTCCTTTCCTTTGGCAGCATGAGCCAGATCGTCTGCCATACGAGCTGCAGCCCGGGCAGCAGACGCATGAGGACACATCTCGACACTAGCATCAGCAGGAATATTCACTCCCTTCTCCTTGTGAATCTGTTCAATGTCCGAGTTACCAGCCATGCTTGCATAGCCAGCCACAATTTCCTTGGAACGGACACTCAGCGCTGGACCCATGACCGGGCAGTTCGTAGCGCGCTCGGTAAGCAGGGAGATCGACGGGAAGCGAGTAGAGGTCGAAGTACACAAGTTGCGCAATGTCGAGGTCTTTGTCCTGCCCAAGAATGGGCATGATGCTTTGAAGCGCGAAAGCGTAGAGAGTTTGTCCATCGTGAGGAATATAGTTTACCCAGGACAAGAGGAAAAAATATGAGTTGTCAATTTCAGTCGTCGAGGGAATTTATATCGTGACCTACTTGACAATTGTATCAGCCAATCAAACGCCGTGTGTATGTCATACTACTCGGTTAATGAATTCCGGCGGCCTCCGATAGCCTCTTATAGGAAACTTATTGAAGTTTATGGCAAGTGCTTCTGGAAGGCACGTATTGAATCGCGGAAATCATGTCGATGCATTAGAACATTGGAACCTGATCAAAACTCAAGAGCCTCAGCCTGGGCCTGTGTACATAGCAAAAGCATGATTGATTACTGCGTTCGCCGCTGACTCGTTCAATTCCGACCCCGTCGTTCTCTTCGTACTGGTAGGAACAGGTAGGAATCTGAACAGGCTCATTGCATTTCTCCAAGACAGCTTTCAATCACATCAACTGCCAAATCCACCTCTGTTTTGCCCACATTCAAACTGGGCACCAATCTAACGGCATCTCTACCCGCTGTGAGCACAAACACTCCTCGCTCCCGGGCCAAACTCACAAGGCGACCCGGGTCCTTCTCATCCTTGAACGCCAATCCCAGAATTAACCCCCTACCTCGGATCGTGGGCTGCAATATGTCTGGGAACCAGGTCGGTAGTTGGGACAGCCGTCCGGAAAGGTATGCGCTGGTCTCGGCGATCTGAGCTACAAAAGGACGGTCTGACAGACGAGAGAGGACATGGTAGCCCACAGCACAAGCAATTGGTGATCCACCAAAAGTTGTTCCATGTGTTCCTATTCGGGAGGATCAAAGATGTGGTCAGATGTAGGAGACCTTATACACTAACCGGCAGTCATAGTAGAAGCTACTGAATCCCGCAGCAGAACACTGCCAATGGGATATCCATTTGCCAATGGCTTAGCCATGGTCACGATATCAGGATGGCATTCAACAGGAAGCGGCGAGTGAGCCCATAGAGTCCCAGTCCGATATAATCCGCACTGCGCATGATAGTGAGTAAAAGTCATGTGGAAACATCGGACGTGGACGGATAGACTGTGACATACACACCTGTATTTCATCGAAGATCAATACAGCGCCTACCTGGTCACAGCGCTGCCTCAACGCCGCTAGCCATTCCGTTTGTGCTGAGTTGATCCCACCTTCTCCTTGTATTGGCTCGACGATTACAGCACAGGTGTCCTCACCAATAAGCGACGATAAACCATCGAAGTCATTCACCTTTCCAACATCAATTCCAGGAAGCAGGGGTGCGAACGGAAGTTGGTACTTGGCCGAGCTGGTCACACTCAAGGCACCCATACTTCTACCATGGAATGAAGACTCGAAACACGCGATACGCGTTTTAGTACAGTCTTTTGAATCCCATGAACGTCCTGCAGCGTTAGCTGCCCACCGATCTTTACCCACTTTCCTTGCAATCTTCAGTGCACCCTCGTTGGCTTCGGTTCCGGAATTGGAGAAAAACACTTTTGCACCGGGAGTAGCCCCATCCGTTGGTGATTTCTCAGCAGGATAACCCAATCCCCCTTCTTTTTGAGTTAATGTCACTAATAATTCAGCAAGCTTGGCTGCCCATTCGTTGTGATAAACGTTACTCGTGTGTAGTAGTTGTTGGGATTGTTGGGCAAGGACCTGTGGGATCGCAATGAGAACGTGAATATAGATAGATAGAGGATAGACCAGATAGACCAATCGCGTCCAACGTATTACTTGTGCGAAGGACTGACCTTAGTAACCCCCTCGTCAGAATGTCCCAGCGCATTAACCGCAATACCGGCACTGAAATCCAGGTACTTTCTTCCCTCAGTGTCCCAAACATACGATCCCTTCCCATGAGAGAGAACGAAGTCAGGCCTGGCATACACAGGCAAGATGTACTCTTTCGCTCTGGATAGAGTTGCTTGTGTCCTTTCGGATTTTTGAGTAGTATCATGAGTGACAGCTTTGTACTTTGTGCACGGGGCCGAGGGTATCGAGGAAATTGGTCGAGGTACAGCCTGTGAGTCTTATTTCAGTCATGGTGGTTGTAAGGAGAAGAGAAATATTGACTTCTGACGCTATTCCACGTTGTAAACGACCGGATGAGCATGCTCGACGAGATAACGATGGGAAGTTTTTCATCCTTGTTCAAGAGTTGAAAGATTGTGCAATTGTACACGAAACTCCTTTTATACTTGACAAATGACTCACAGCCCTTGTGCTGTGGAAAGGGAGAAGGATGAAGCCTGTACTGTGAATATGAACAACGCAGTTTTCATTTTTCATGTCCTTGTCGAGTCACTGGCAAAAGGCGCTCAAAGCATATACGATTTACAGCCAATGGCGAAAAAGTACACCGGCTGTAAGACTGCTGTAGAATGCAAAGTATTGTACAAAAAAAGACCAAGGTATGTGGTAGAATATTTCGCCTATTTTAACGCAATCAAGCGCGGCTTCGTGAACTCGATCTGGTGCTCACAGACATAGCAGAATCACTAGATACAGAACGAGAACGAGACCGACCGCGACGACTGTCACGGGGTGAAGGTGATCTTCCACGACCTTTTACTTCCACTCTAACTCGAGGAGGGGAGACCGAATCAGACGGAGATCGGCGCCTGCGAGAAGGAGCAGTAACGCTGCGCTGATCACGGCGGTTACCGTGAGGAGGACTTGGAGGAGAACCAGAACGACGTCTTGGAGTAGAAACAGAGCGTCTTCGTACACGAGGAGGCGAACGCGATCGAGAGGGAGAGCGCGACGCTGAAGGAGAACGACGGCGGGATGAGCGAGTCAAAGGTGATGGAGAACGGCGTCTCGGGGAACGAGAGCGGGAGTCCTGACGAGGACGACGAGGGGGGCTTCTGTCTCGTCCACGGTACCGTTCTCGAGACCTATCTCTGGCAGGCGGAGGAGGAGGAGGCATATTACTACCGTTGTCCTGTTTCCTCCTCGAATCGCCACCACCACCTTCTTCTCTTTCCCTTCTTAGCCTATCTTCTTCTCTCCGTCTAAGCCTGTCCTTCTCTCGCCTCTCAGCATCCCATTTTGCTTTCTGCTCTGCCATCTTAGCTCTGTCTTCCTCTTTCCTCCTTTCCCGCTCTTTCCTTTCAACTTGTCTTTTGATCTTATCCTGCTCCTGTCTTTCTCGGTCGAATGCCTGGCCCTCAGTGTAGTCTCTTCTTGTGCCTAATGCACGAGCCATCTTATCGAGCTCAGACTTTTTTGCTGCAGCGATGGCATGGGTATCTGAGGGTTTGAACCTCTTCGTAGAAGGCATTGCATCCTTCAAGTTGGCATTTAGTTTTGTGCGAAGTTCGTCAACTTGCTTTTCAATCTCTTCTTCATCAATGCTACAAAAGAATCAGAGAAAATATCACACAAACGCAAAAATTCAACTTGTTCATTAAATACGTACTCTTTTTCCTCGAGCTCAAGCTGCAACTCAAGGCATTTTACTTCAACCTGACGTTTGCGTTCATGTTCGAGAATGCCTTGATCGGGCTCACGGTGCTTTGGCGGTGCAACATCCCAGGCTGACGCACGATCTTGGGCTGGTTCGTATGAGCGTAAAGTCGAAAGGTTTCGAATAACATAGCCATTTGTTCCACTAAAGCATACTCCGTCAGTAAGAACAAGCCTGAGTAGAACAAAGGCAAACGTACCTCCCCCGAGGAGTCGTAAGACCGATACCGTTGTACATTGTGGAATTGAGAGCGTTGACGAAAGAGTGCTTACCGGATACTGCCGCACACGTGCTTTCCTGCGTCACCGCGGCATTGCATCAAACCCGTGCCACTTCCGTGCCGGAATACTTATACAAGTAACAATCGACAGCTAAATGCTACAGTCATCCTTCTCCATTAACAGCCATAGCTTCCCGGCTTCGTTTATCTTTCCCTCTACGCAAGATTCTCCTAATGACTGGTACTACGCCTCCAGAATCACTAGTCGACATCCTACCTCCTTTACCCCCCGCGGCTGATATACCTTCGAAGTTTCTGGAAAGTGCGAAGCAATGGTCGGTAATACACGCTTCCACTCCGATCCTTTATGCTGACTTGTTATTATCAGGTGGGCCGCAGGAGACAAGCAAAGTGCTATAAGTGAGGAACGCCTGTTGAGGTTCGTAATTTTGACCTTTATAGTATGTCCTCACTGATATTCGACCAGACGTTTACCCTTCTTCCGGTCTCAAAAGCCGGCTAGCCCATTATCTGAAACCGAACTTTCTAATGTTGGTCCTGTCATCGCATACAGTTCTCGTGTAGAACTCTCCAACCCGAAACATTATATCAACACCTTGTCGATGATCTCCACCTCCTTGTTCCAGTCCCAATCCGTTTCTCCGTCCAATCCCCCTGCAACATCTCCACCTCCAGCAGTCATGCTCCATGGGTATGGAGCTGGGCTCGGCTTCTACTTCAACAATTTCCTCCCGATGGCACAATGGGCCGCCAGGCATAATTCATCCGTCTATGCTCTGGATTGGTTAGGGATGGGTCGTTCCTCACGACCTCCATTCCATATCAAAGCATCCAAGAAAGATATTCCTGCTCGAGTAGCAGAGGCGGAGTCGTTTTTCGTTGATTCGTTAGAAGATTGGCGTCAACAGATGCATCTAGAGAAGATGACACTGATAGGACACTCGTTGGGTGCCTACTTTAGCGTAGTCTACGCGTTGAAGTATCCACAGAGGGTTGAGCGTTTGATACTTCTGTCGCCTGCTGGTGTGCCCAGGGGTCCAGACCACACTGTCCCTTCCAGTGAAGTGGATCCGCCCACGACTACTTCAAGTGAGGATAGGGCTGAGCTCGCATCGAATGCCAAGGTTGAGCAGGTTGAGGCAAATCAACGTACAGCCAAGGCTAAGGAAAGTCGGTCAAGAAGAATCTTAACACACCTTTGGGAAGAAGGATTTAGTCCCTTCCAGGTGGTGAGGACAATGGGTGTTTGGGCTCCATGGATGGTCGGCAAGGTTTGCATTCTTCCTCTCTTCTTTCACACATCAACTCACGAACCTTATGTCTGACGTTGCTAGTACTCTTCCCGTCGTTTCTCCACACTCTCTGAAGAAGAAACTCGGGACATGCACGACTATATCCTTAACATTACTCTCGCCAAAGGTTCTGGAGAGTATTGTATCTCTCACATTCTCGCTCCTGGCGCACATGCTCGGATGCCGTTGGTAGATCGGATAGCGGCCCTGCACAAGGATATTCCGGTGACGTTCGCCTATGGCGACCAGGACTGGATGGATCCAGAAGGTGGTGCAGAGTCTGTTGAACGCCTACGACAGGCAGGGCACGGGCAGGGCAAAATGTATATTGTCAATAATGCTGGCCATCACGGTAAGCATTCTTCTACTCGTGTACTGAAAATGACACTAAGCACAGTATCGTCATGCAGTATACCTAGATAATGCTAGAGTCGTCAATAACCTTATCATAAAGGAGTTAGAACGCAAGATTTAATCTTGCGTTCCGACTATTCATTCATGCTAGAAAGGGATTGCGTGTATATGCGATGGACCCTCTTACCTTCCATTCCCTCCTATTGGGTTGCAACTGTATCATTGGTGTATCAAGTTTTCTCGTTCTTTGATCGGCTCACTCTCTTTGAATTTCGTTTTGAACCGTATATATCGCACATACATCTGCTTCATCTTTTCTAATGCTTTCCTTGATTTGGGACTCTCCTTCGTATATTACTCGCGTTGTAACATAACAGAAATTTATGTGCCATGATCATTCGGAAAGGACATTGAGCTCGTTACTTGTTTTCTGTCTAAATTTCTGTTCTATGAACACGTTCTTTTATGGTAGAACCTCCTCCCCTTTCCAATCCCAAATCTTCCCTCTCTTCGTTTCGTCCAGCCTTTGCACCACATCGATGATATTCTTCGCCGCCTCCTCGGGATCAAACAGACGATTCACACTAGAACTGCTCCAGAAATCCTTGCTCAAGTCCGTGCGGAGCGTACCGGGATGAATACCAACGCACATCGCCGTCGTTTTCTTCATCTGAAGCTGGAGATCAAAAGTCTTGATGACCTGGTTCAACGCTGCCTTCGATGCACGGTAAGAGTACCACCCTCCGCGGGCGTTATCAGAAATGGATCCGACTCGGGCTGAAATGTGGACCCATTTCGCTAGTTCGCCTTTTGCTATGGTTTGAGGTTGCCTCTTCGGAAGGAATTTCGAAAAATGCTTGATGAGTAGAAGGTGGGAAATGACGTTGGTTTGGAAGGTTTCCATTATCTCGCCGAGCTTCAAATCTGCAGAACTCTTCTCAGGATGAAGGACACCACCTGTCAGGAATGCTTTCTCAATGCTAGGTATGGTCTTGTCCGTTTCCTTCATCCAAGACCCCAAATTCTCTTCCAATTCCTTCGCCGCCTTTTCGATACTCCTCTCATCCAACAAGTCCAGATGGAGGACATTTAGTCTTGCAGGATCCACGCCTCCAGCGTTTTTGAGAGGTTGAAAAATATGTTCCTTGACCTCGTCTTTATTCCCGCGCCGATAGGTCGCGAATACTGGCAAATCGGTAGTACGAAGAAGATGTCGCGTCAAAGCGAGAGAGAGACCGCGCGTCGAAGGAGTAACGAGGAAGAAATTTCGGCTGGCCATGGTAATGATGGTCAAATCTAAAGAGGTTTAGGTCAGTAGTAAGGTGAATTGTCGACGGGTCAGGCTGAGTCGATTTTTTCCTTTCCATGACCTAATGACAGTAGATAATCTGCTTTTTGGTCTCGATTGTTCCCCTCCTTTCCTCCGCATGACTTTCGTTGACGCCGCTCCATTACCAATATCTGCAACGACAGGATTCGAGACGTCCACAAGAACGAGAAAATTTTGTCAAGAAATATTGATCCTCCATATTTGGGGAACAGTTGCTTTCTGCTGGTACGGCGGTTGAAAAGATCGTATGCGATTTTCTCCTCCGTAAAGTAGTATTTAGGCGATATAACCCCCAATGATTGTTGCGAGCGAAGCGAAGCAATCCTGGCCATAGGCACTGCGGGGATGAAGGCCTTTTCTTGCCGCGAATAGGCCGCGAATAAGGCGAGATTAGGTACAAAATTCTACGCCTAAGTGTAAGCTGAATATTTTATTTAATCACACTGTAATCGGACGAACATTATGTAGAGAATATATTGAGATTATTCAGAAAATTCTTCCACAAAACTACCTAGGATTAGTCTAATTAAACCCATCGTGATTTTTCAATGTTTTCGCGTGCTGAATATGCAAGGATTTTTCAATCTAATCTACCCTAAATTAGTGTGTGAATATGCTGGGATTATTTTGAATAATTGCAGCATAATCTTACCGGGATAGTTTAAAAATTTTGCGGAATATTCGCCGCGTGGAGAGCATGAGATTCTTCAAAATAATCTCACCGAGAATAGGGGTACGCGATGTCGGGACGTCGGGACATCGAGACGTCGTCGATATCGGGACGTGGAGACATCAAGACGTCGTCGATATCGGGACGTGGAGACATCAAGACGTCGTCGATATCGGGACGTTGGGACATCAAGACGTCTCGATATCCAAGATATCCAGATGGAAAAGTGTCGCGGATGTTGGGACGTCGAAAGGTATATGATCAATATACCATCTCCTAGTACTTGTGTCAGTAGAATCTTGAGAAACGGTAGGTAGGTACTCATCTGATGTGCTGATTCACTAATCATCAGTATACTTGAGCAAGCTTGCTTTTCAAGATAACACTATGATATATATTTACAGTGTTTGCAAGAAATACACAGGTAAAATATTGACCTCTCAGAATCTATTAGCTTGTCAGTCATATATCATATCAGAGAAAGCTGAAAAGGACCCACCATTATGCAGCTACCATCATTGCAAGGACCGGTAGGACTATAGTTTTCCACACAACAAACCAATGACCAGGGATGATAAATCTTTCGATATGTGCCTTGGAACCTTTGCGAGACAGCATGAAATTAGCGTACGGATAGATTCAGACGCGCTTCATACGGACAGTTAGGACAGTGTATTCGAGGCCTATCGAAGCAAGCCAGTTCCAGTAAAAGATGGGCCAAAGATTCTGAAAGACAGTGAGCATTGATAGAATGTAAGAGCAAAAAGACGCACCGGATTTCCTTCGCCGTAAAACCCGCATAGGGGGGAGCCAGACTCTGCTGGGACACGGACACTGTCTCTCCCACTCAGCCTTCCGCCGGTCGTAGTCGATCGACATGCCTACTTTCCAGTAGACACCGTGATCGACGAACGCATACAAACAGCCGGGACCATCCGCTAACGACGGAACGCGGAGTCGTCTAGATACGTATAGAGCGTGAAGTTTTCGGCTCGAGCGTCTTGCCATCGCGCGTATTTCGAACTAGATCCACGAAGATCGCACGAGATCGGGGGGAGTACGCTGTATCAGACCGTCACGACGGGAAATACGGAAGAGGTAGAAAGCCCGGATGAAGTGCGCGGGGAGCTGAAGTAACGAGCTGGGGGGCGGTCGTTGAGGATTGTTGGTATTTGGGTGAATAAGTTGTTGTAGGTCGGGGTCGGGGTTTAGGAAAGCCGGATGGAAACCAATGGGTATGCTGGGGCTTCGGATAGAGTGCGCTAGACGTTACTGAGCAATTTGGATGTGGACAAGAGCCTGAAGAAGGCTAATCATGCTGTGATGGGTATTATGTCGCTGTCGATGGGATTAGATAATGACTCTCGGGCCTCTTATACATACTTGAGCTTAACCCAAGCACATATTTCATGAGCAGGGATGATGAAGATGAAGAAACTTGAGGCAATGATTTATAACATAACCAGTATATGCAGTGAGAATAAAAACAGATCAATACAGAATCAGGAGAAACCAAGCGTTGCCCATCTCGAATTGTGAAATTCCAGACCCAGATTGCGCCTGAACTCTCAACAGCATAGTCTCCTCCTCCTCCGCCTCAGGGAGAAATCACAAAGCGTAGGTTCAAGCGACCCCAAGGCTCCCTCGTGAATCGTCGAGCGAAACCGGTCGAGAAGGTAATATGTTCTCCTGCGACTGATTTCAATATACGCTACGGAGCCACTGAAAGAAGAACTCACTTTCTGGGATCCAATGTCTTCGGCAGCTGTAACGTGGACCTCCTCCACTGACCACTCTTTTCGTGAGTTGTGATAGAGACCATGTCAAGTACATTCCTCCCTCGATCCTCCATATACATCTCTGAGACCGCATCTTCATCTTCATCTTCAGACATCACCACCCTCTCTTTCGTCATTCCAATTCCTAATTCGTCGCCCATACGACATTCTAGCAGCACCCCTCTAGTGACCGTGACGTTAACATTATCACCAGGGCCACTCGTGCTATCGCGGCCATTACCAAGTTTCACCTCAGACGCAGACGCAGGATGCCATCCGTCGTCCTCATCCTCGTCGTCCGTATTAGGAGGGACCACCCCCGGTACTACCACTATTCCATCCTCCAGAGGACGCAGTCGCATCTGACGCGGTCGAGAGCTGAGACTGTGTACGACCAAAGGACGCCAACCTATGCATCGCTCTCGCACCAGCAATCGCATTACGCCATTTAGATCTGGGATCGAAGTGGTCTCTGAGTCCGTCAGAGAGATCGTGTTCCTCGGATGGATCGTGTGTCGTGAGCCAGGTATCCTTGAGTGCTTCAGCGGCAGTTGGTCTGCGGGTAGGATCAGGGTTAAGGAGGCGTTTGATGAAAATTTTGGCTTCGGAGGAAACATTTTTCCAATATTTGTCGTGGAACTCGATTCGAGCTTCGGTCGTTTCGCGGATGAGGACTTTGACTTCGTCCGATCGGAAAGGGGAGTAGCCGCAAAGGAGGACATAAGTGATTATTCTGGAGACGTAGGTTCAGCACAGGGAGGATGATAGCAATGATTGGAGGAGCTTACCCAATACTCCACAAATCGACTTGCTTCCCGTGCCCTTCGTTAAGCAGCACCTCAGGAGCGACGTAACCAATGCTTCCGGCGAGCGAATGCAATTGCTCTTCCGGCGTATCAAGATGTTTGGCTCTAATGAAAGATTGATGGTTTCGTTTGGAAATAGGAGAGAGGAAGGAGACTTACATCCCGAAATCTGCAATAACAATGTTGGAATCCTCTGCTGACGTTCTGTAGAGGATGTTCTCGGGTCTGAGAAGAACAAAGATGACGGAATCAGATGCTTGTAACGGTTAGAAGAGAAGCACGCACTTGAGATCTCGGTGCACGATATCATGTTCGTGGAGGTATGCGACGCCTGAGAGAATTGACCTACGAGATACGTGGGTATTGAGCATTCACATATGGCTCGAATGGACATGAGTTTGATGAAGGAAAAGATAAAGATGACGCATAATGCGTATGAAAGTCCGCAAAAACTGTCACTACTCGATGGACGGAGGAGTTCCAATGTCGCTCATAAGAACAAACAGGACGATAACCCTTACCTTATGACGCCACTAGCATCTTTCTCTGTAAATTTACCCTTCTTGAGTATCCGGTCGAAAAGTTCTCCGCCTACGGCAAGCTCGAAGGAAAGATAATATTTCGTTCGTGATTCAAACCATTCATAAAACTTGACCTAGATTGTCATTCATGATGCTGAGCTCCGAAGATCGAGACAAATTAAACGGATGACACGTACGATGTTCGGATGGTCTAAACCTTTCAATACCTCCATTTCACCCCAAACACTAGCCTCGTTCCCCTTTACTTTCTTCTTGGGAATCAACTTGAGCGCTACTTCCTTCGTGATGCCTGACTGTGATGATGAAGGATCGGAGGGTGCTGGCGATGTAGACCTGGAGGAAGGTTTAGAGCCGACGAGGTTCGTTAGGGTTTGTTTCATCTTTGGTTGTGTTGTTGTAGCAGAGGGATCGTCTGGACCAGCGGCGGCGCCGCGCTCGGCGATGGTAATTTGTTCAACTGGAACATGCCATGTTGCTTTCTGCAAAACGACATTGGATGTGTTTACTTGTAAATATGGGCGATCAAAAGGGATAGAACGGCGAAAAAGAGGGGAAAAGAAACGATAAGCCCGATTCAGACCAGGAACCAGCGTGAAGAGCAGATAAAATCTCGGAGTAACCGAACGAAGTCGCCCAAAGTCTTCTCTTTCTTTCCCTTCCTCAAACTTGATCTGCTCGAGGTCGACTGGCCCATATTGACGTCCAGGTACAGGCCCCCGCTCAAGTCGACTACACCGTCAGCCGCGCCGAATGCGTCACGGGCCTCATCCTTGTCGTTATTCTTACGCATCTTCTTCCGCGTACCCTGTCCTAGGCTCGTTCACACCATCAAGGTCATCTTCCTGTCCATAGGAAGCATATTGAGCTCGTTTGCTTCTAGGTGAACTACGCTGAGGCTGAGCATTAGGTTGAGGTGCAGGCGGAAGAGGCGCCGATTGAAGTTCCGAGGAGGAACCGTTATCGTAGACATGAGCATTTCGTCAATTTCTCCTTCGTGAACGCGCAATGTTGGACTGTCGCTCATATTCAGTATCTCCTGTCTGTTCATATAATAGAGCGATAGTCGGGGTCCGCACATCAATGCCAATACCTGATTGACCCATACTCTCACACTCGAGG